>NW_027418391.1:0-123651 GCF_009905375.1 Apium graveolens
GTGGAACCACTAACATTAAATTTTAAGTTATCACCTTTCCACAATGTATAAAAATTTAATTTGTTAATAAAATCATAATTTCAATAAAGATTATGTACTCATCCTCGAAAAATAATGACAGTAAGGTTAGTTTTTCGGTACATAACCCACCTTTCTCCAAAGGTAAAAGGAATTATTTGTCCCCATATACCATCTTTATTTCCACCAGAAAAATAATTTTCATTAAAATTAGCTCCATACACCCAAAAGGTGGCACTGGGGATAAGTGTTAATACAAGTTTACTACATGTTTTTAAATGATTTTAGAGCAGTCCTGAAATTCCTAGCAAGTAATTCCAAGCTTCTAGGCTCATGTGTGATCTTAATAGATAGGCAAAACCAAATAGAATGTTGCTCATAGTATAGGTCATGAGGAAAATTAGAGGAATTAGAAATACCCTTATGTATCGTACAAGCTGAATAACTAATGTTATTATGTTCATTTGAATATAATGTAAGATACGTTGCTTAAATATTCATGTATCACTTTTAAGCGTTTAATGTTTCTTTTTGGTTTACTTCCCAAACCAAAGTTGTGATGCCTGTTTAGAGCTATTCTCCTTGTGATTAATGTTTACGTTAAATGTCTTATAATCTCATCTATGTTTCATTAATTTATGTGAGCAGTTTGTTTCTCAGGCTGAACACAACAGAGGATCATATGAACTTTGGCTTATGTACATTAATAGTCGTGAGCAGCTTGAGGAATATTGATTGGATACGGTAACACTCTAGCGCACTATCTCACAATGCTCTCCTCATAAAGATGAAATACATTCTAGAAAATGAACCCTGGATTTTTTCACCGATGATTAATACACTAAGCATCTCCAGAAAAGTTGGCAGGCAGGTGAACTCTTTCCTTGTTAAATATTTTTTAACTATTATACTGAGTTTGAATTTAGCATATAAATTATTCTCTGCAACATTAAAGAAGCAATGGGTTGCTATAAAAATTTAATTTGGGTGCACTAAATAAAGTTCTATATTTTAGATGATTTAAAGGTATGCGTTTTGTTTTCAAAAATTTAAATGCTCGAGTGATTTTATTTATTGTCTTTCATTTACTATTAAAATTATTGTACTAATTTTTTCTAGTCCAGTTGTACATGTAAAATGATAGGCAGAGGTCACATATTTTTTAGATACTACCGAACCCTAACCTTAAATTTGTTGCAATATCTAGCACATTACAACCATTGACATCTATTCATTTGTGTATTTTGTGAATGTTTTAGCTAGATTGTTTCTTGTAAACACATATACGTAGGTTAATAAATAAATCGTGTCTTTTTCGTTCTTGGAACGTTATAGTTCATATCTTTTTCTAAACACTTTTTTAATGACATGTAAAAGGAACATTTTAGGTCCATTTTTTAGCTTTATACGTCCTTATGAGCAGGTGCAAAACTTTTTACCTCTGTGAAAAAAACAGATGCAAAGTTATATTTTATGTGATCTTTTATGTTATACGCGTAGTTTCCTCACAACGCAATAGAAACTATATGTGTGTGTTTCCCAACAGCAACATATACTCTTTAACTATAGAACTCCTCCCTACGCGTCAGTTGAGAACAGACGCAAATAACCTATTTCAACAGACGCATATGACAGTTTTGTACTAGTGCATGTTTTGTGATTCTTTATAGTTCTATCAGTTCTACTATATATATTTGTGTGTGTATATATATATATGCCGATATGATAAAGTAATAATTTTTAGTATTGCCTTACTAAAGTGTTTTGGGCTCTTGCACATATACTTGCACTATCATTGTTTTTATAGCTACATACACAAACCCTTGATCACCTAAGTTCTGATAAATAATTTGCATTCTTTAAATTAGATATTGGTTAAGTTTGAATTTGTTTTCTTTTCTTTTTACGGTTTATTATTTTGCACAATTTGTTACTGTTAGCCAAAATATACACGGCTTTGCAATTACTCCTATTGTGCAAATGATGCAATTTAGAATTAATTTTTTTTGTAATTTGTTAAAAGTTTGTATTGTTTGTTATATTATATGTTTTAATGCAAGGTATTGGAATCAATAATGTGACATTGGACCATATTAATTTTCAAAGCAAGAAAGATGAAGAGAAGATGAAGATGCTGGTCACTACCTTTCGCATACAACAACTAATGTCTAGCAGCTTACTTTTTAAAATTAAAAGTCAAGTCATATTGTGGATATATTGGTCTCTTGTAGAGGCTCTGTAATTATTTTGCTAATAATAGTCACATTTTCTTGTTATATTTGACCAAATCAGTCATTTTACTAATTTGACCAAATGTGGTCATATTTATAAATTTGACTATATACTAAACCAATCAAATTTATAAAATGACTGATAATGTGTCGATCAAATTTATAAATTCGACTGTCGTATGTCATATTTATTTATACGAGGCGGAAAATTCAAATTTATCAAAAACTTTAAAGTCAAAAGTAAAAATTTTAAATGACCATTTTCGGTCAATGTAATCTGTCAATTTTATTCGTTCAAAAATAAACGGTCAAATTTAGTCGTCATATTTGACTAAATATGACCGATTTTGCTAAATTTGACCAGCCTAAAAAAGACGGACATAATGTGATCATATTTAATCAAATATGACCGCACATTCATATTTGGTTAATATGACCGAAATTTTTCGGTCATATTTAGCCGTTTTTCTTATAGTGTCGTGAATTCAAACTCAAACTCTTCCAAAAAATATATAATAGACCAACATAATTATATCATTTCAATGATATTTTATGCATGTGAAATGTCATATCTGCGTTGTTCGTTATGAAATGTAGAAAAAGTTACCATTAGAAATTGACCACTACTTTCTAACCAGATCCACTTCATACACCACATGTGAAAGACATATTTTATTAGTGTTTCTTATAATCAAATTTAATTTATTGATAGGTCTCATCCAAGCCAAACCACTAACCGTCAAATCCCATCTTGCCCTTATACTTTATGTCTATGTCATGTTATTGATTTATATTACTTTAAATTTTTTTATCTTAACATTTGTTATACAAATATTATTAGATATTATAAGTATTATTTTAGTGTTCACACAAATCAATTTTAAATAAATTTTATCCCTGCACTATAATTGGAAAATTTAAAGAATATTCGTCCATGTTCATAGATATTCTTGAAAAATAACTATTAGATCAAAATCTTAAAAGGAATATAGTCTCATGATCGTATAAATTAACCATATACTAATAAAACTTAACTCATATATTAATAATGATGTGATTATTTTCCTCCGATTAGAATTTCGGTATTAAATCCTCTAAAACAAATAATTTTTATGTGTTTTAATCATAAACTTAATGTGTGTGTTGTATGAGAGTAAAATTTGGCATATTCATTTTTTATGTGGTATTGTGTTTATTAGCTATTTCCATTATTATAACTTACATGATAACAATTTTTTTCGTATTTTTCTTTTTCATATTTATTAATTGAGTTACTTAAATATTATAATTCCAGTTACTATAAATGAAGGATAGTTACAATAAAACAATCTATACACTTGCTAGAATTTTATAGTTCTCCACAATATCCAAACAAATAATTTTTTCAGAAAACTAATGGCTTATCTAAAGAACATTCCCACTTTCATCTAGCTGGGATTTCGCTGCAGAAATAATATTGTTGTGTCCAACCATGCCCATCCTCGATACTTTCGGTGACTTCCAACTTAATCAATTATTTCTGGTAATTTGATTTTCGGGTATCAGTGGATGAGAAACAAATCCTGCAAACCATGCATTCAAACTTTATCTGAGTAAATAATTATCTCTTAATCAATTAAAAGGAGCACATTATTGTGACCAAGACATATCCTTAAAGGGAGACAAGACTTGATTTACCAGTAGCCTTTGCATGCTTTATCACCCTCTTCTACAACAGCATCAGTTCCGAAACCTGGCATAATTAATTGTTATTAGTTAGATAAGTATTGTATTTTAATACAGCTTTTTGGAAACTGGGAGAAGATTATATAATCAATGTTAAAAGAAGAAAGCGAATATGTTGATTACATAGTCCAGACCATTATATAATAGCTATAAAAAGAATATACTAGTGTATGATGTTTAGAAATAGGGATATAAGTGCACCTGAAGTTTCACAGGTTTCCAGTAGTTGAGGTTGATCAGATGTCATAATTTCTACCGCTACGCTCGCTAGCAATTGTAGTGAAACATTATATGGGATCTCTGCTTCACTTTCACCAATACCGTGGACCATGTTTACCGTCCTTTGCAGAGGTTTAGTATTGGTCTTTTTCTGGGAACCTATCCTTAATTAGCTTTTGTTACAGATCAAATAACAATAATTAAAAAAACAACAATTTAAAGAACATACCGATAATCAAATGCAAAGTATATTGGAAGCAAAAATTAGAATATAGATATCACTTATATAATACATAACCATAATACTGTAACCCAACACCTCTTGGTTTAGCCTTTTTGTGGGTTTGAATCTTGTCAAAAATAAGGGGTGTGTGTGTCTATTTATGTTTAAGAGCCGTGTCTTCAATCAAGATTTTGAGTTATTTATTTGGATTTTTAAATCAAGGGGAATTCAATTAAGATTTTAAAAAATCTTCTAAAATCTGATGGTATTTAATAGAGATTAGAATATCTTTTAAAATCTTAGTGTATTCAATTTAAATTTAAAAAATCTACCAAAAGTTGGCGACATTATTCAATTTGAATTTTTAAAAGTCCATCAAAATCGGATGGTATTCAAAAGTCTGTGGATTTTTTTATTTGAAAACCTTGTGGAGTTTGATGGATTTACTAGTTCATTTTTAATCTTTTGAAATCTCTTTAAAATACATGAGATTTTGAATGATTTTTTGAAATTTCACAAAATCAGCTAGACTCTACAAGATTTTTTTATCAACTCCCTCAAAACCCACAAACAATTAAAATCAACGAAAAATCTTTTAAAAAACCATGGATTATTATTGATCGTTTAAAATGTGAAATGAATACACCCCTCCAAGCAACAAAAAAAAATTAAACAGGATAGCAGTCTATCTACCTCGATCAACCCTCAGCTTAATTGAAAAATCTTGAGCAGTAGTGCTTGAAGTGACAAAACAGAAATGAATTGAACTCAGATGAACTTTTAATCAAATAAAGTTTTAAGATACCGAATAATGATGTGTAACTTTACCGAACTAATATTCTTGTCTAAACTCGAGGTCAGTATATTCGAAATGAACACAAATCGTTCATGAATATATAGAGATTAACCGAAAACGAACTGTTTATGAACATTATATATTATTTTAAAAAGTAAGTTTTACCTATATTTTCATTTAAAATTTTTGTAAAATATAATATTTATTTTAAATAATTATAAATTTAATTAAATATAAATTATGAATAATATATATTTTACATACAACTATTTTTGTCGAATCAAACTCGAATTTAACGAATGAGTCGAACTCGAGCTGAACATAAACCGACCTCAAGTCGAATATCTTGGAAACTTGATTATGTTCATTAAAATTATCGAACAAATTATTTTGTTCGAACTCGTTTTCGATAAGAGAAATTGAATGAAATTATTGAATAAAAATCATGTTTTTTAATCCGTTAAGAAAATATAAGTAATGGAAAAGGAATACCGCATCGAGAAACGTTGACAATTCACATTCATATTACCTGAGACTATAGACAATGACTTTGCACTATCTTCTAGTTCATTGGATCTTTTATCAGCAGCATCAACACTATAAGGGAAATCGCACGGACACTAGCTTTACATCGCCACCACATATGACGAGAAACATCTAGTGATCCCCGTTATTGCTCCCATGTACTTTATTTATACCATTGACGGGGATGCAAGCCATCGAGTTTTCATTTATCACATCAGCCACGTACTCCAAGACCACATACATAAGTAATTTATTTATGTATCACAATAATTAAATATTAAGTAAACTACTCTTAAAAAATCTCAAGATATTTGAAAAGGCTTAAATTTGTTAAAGTGTTATATTCAACTATTTCTGCACCCGTAGAGTGCACGAATCGAGCACAGAACAAATTTTAAAGAATAACAATTTAAATTCTCCTGTTTTCGTAGCACATCTGAATTCATTGAGTTTGTGGATGATTAATCTATTACGTCGGCAAGTTCATTCACAAGCTTTGGCGCTCCTTCTATGGAACTATAAGCACAGTTCTTCATTCTAAACTAAATCCATAGCACCTCTTGAGATAGAATAAAATTTTATTGGAATCGCGAATGGATAAAAATACGTCCTAAAGACACATTAATATCGCATTAATTGCACTTGGGCTTCTTGTCTGAAAAGTCCAACACAGGCCTGTCTGGTCCAAGCTTCGTAGCAGGCCTGTCTGGTTTAAGCTTCGTAACAGGCCTATGTCGGCCTAAGCAACCAAGGCCCACCAACGGAGGTCATCCAAGTCCACGAACACGAGCTGTTCATGGACTAGGCCCAATACGGCGGGAAGAGTAGAGACGTGTGTTCTAAACGGACTCAAAGTCCTACATAGAAGGTTCTAGATCCCCTTTCCCAAAAGGACTCCTCTTCACCATCTAAGGTGGAGACTTGTCCACCATGTCTCCAAACAGAAGTCTAACCCTAGACTCACCACTATATAACGGGCTCTACCCCTCAATCTAGAACTACGTTTTGGATTGATTCTCTACAACACAGAGATATATAGGCATCTTGCTAGGACTGATAGTCCCGAACGCAAGAGCATCCATTAAAGCTCGAAGCTCACGAAACCTAGCATTAAATACTAAAGTACTCAGGTTTTTATTCCACAACATCTGGCGCCGTCTGTGGGAAGACTACAACAACCATGGTGAATACACGGCGAGGAAACAATGGTGGAACAGACACTCTTGTTCCACAACGAACAATCGCATCAGCGGTGGAAGTACCACCTTACTCAACTTATGCCTCCTCGCAAGGAGGAACCCTGGTAGGGGCAACTAAGGCTCAGCCACAAGGGTCGAATCCCCCGGCTCATCAAGGGACGAATCCCCAATTGCAGTAGTTACATGCACCTGTGAGCTCTCAGCTAGTTGGGTATGAGTACTCGATGATCGTGACCACTAACCCCCCCTTGAATGAGATGTGTCCTAAGTCCAATCATGTATGACGATTTAGGAATAACTTTTATGTAATCTGTTCTAATTTCATTGATATTAATAAAATACTTGTTTTGGTTTTATTGCGGGCTCTATCTATTTAAGTGTTTAAATAAGATATACCATAGTTTATAGTAAAGTTTTTTATGGATTATGATGAGATCATAATAATGAGACCTAAAAGATGATAACTCTAAACTTGAATATTTTCTGGTCGTAGGATTACTAACTGGTAATTAGTAATCCGCAAAGATCGGTACATACTATGCTTGCTTCATTATGAAGGATGTCTGTTCTTATAGATATTTGTGCGGTGACACTATAGCTAGTATGTAGGTGCTTATTATAGAATAAGTTCACTGAACATGACTCACACGGCTGAATAACTGATTGAGTTTACTCACGTGTCAGCAGTTGTTCACATAGTGATAGTTGTACAAGTATCCTTAGACTTGAGGTCATCATAGTCATCTTGTGTACACTGAACTATTCTTTGGTTTAGTTCTTAGTCTCCAGAGACAATTATAAGGAATCTACTGGGTATAGGAATTTGTACACGAAGATAGTGTATGATCAATAAAGGATCTACTCCTTCCAGTGAAGGAAGAGAATGTTCAATGCTGATCCACTTATGCTAGTTCAGGAATCTCTGGCCAGAGTGAATGAAATTAGAAAGGAGTTTCTAATTTATATTAAATAGAACTAAGCATAGTGAATGGGAAAAGAAAATGATTAAATAAGATAGGCTTGACACAAGTTCCATGCCTTTTATTTAATCGTGACATTGCAGGGTAGAAGGAATTGATTGTATGGTAACTACTCACTGAATAGGTTCTTGGTATTCTAAGCAGTGAATTCGTATTATTCGGATAGTCGCGATATGCTGAGAAGTATCCCTCATGATGTAGAATAAATATGATTAATTTATTAATTAATCATATTTAATAAATTAGAGAATTTATATAAATAATGATAAAATAGTTTTATTATTATTTATTTCTACTTCCGGTTTAATATTGAACCTACAGGGTCACACCATAAAAGAGAATGATTTAATGGTGGAGGAATTAATTAATAATGGCTGGTAATTATTTATTTATGAAATAAATAATTAATTAGCAGATTTAATAATTGATTAAATGAGATTTATCTAATTCTTAATATTATTAAATAAGAATTTAATTTTAAAAATTAAATCAAGTGAGAGAATTATTTTTCTAAAGTGTTTAGAAAAGGGATTAATGATTAAAAGGTGTTTTAATTATTAGTTAATTGGTTAATAAGAATAAACAATTAAAGGGTTAATAATAATAATATTTTACGGAAAAATTTCACCTGAAAATTTTGCCTATAAATATACTATTATAAACCCTATTTGCCTCAACCCAAATAATTAACCCTAATTCTAAAGTAGCACAAGAGAGAGGCAACTAATTCTCTCAACCTCTTCCTCCTCCATCACAATGTACTCTTGGTGGATACCAGTGGAGTGCTTCACACTTGAGCAGTAGCTGCTAGGGATTTCCGTTCATCATTTTTGGATCGCTATTAAAAATCTCCATCTTTCCATGAACGTAAAGCTTCTTAAGGTAAACATACTGAACTACGAATTAAATATTATTTTTCGCATAAATCCTGCGAAAGGGTTTCATTTTTTTTAAGATTTAAATTTACATTTTCGTTGCGTTTATGTGCTAAAAACCCTTCACCCCTTACGGGATGCCTCTATACCCTGAAGTTGAAGGGAGTGGACACTCTGATAGGGGTGAAGCACAAGGGCGGACATCATAATACATACGTGGCTTTGCTCCTATTCTTGAGGATCAAGAATTCTCTGGACCTTATACTGAAAGAGACACTCACCTACTAGAATTCTATCAATAGACATCGGTCCTTAGACATCGGTTGCTCAGACGACCGATGTTAAAGTTCCTTTAGACATCGGTTATTTTAAAACCGATGTTACTACTTATTTTAGACATCGGTCAAGAAAATAACCGTTGTCTATAGTTATTTTTCAAAAATGAAAAACGTTAGTTAGACATCGGTTTTTTATATAACCGATGTCTTTCTTTTATAGACATCGGTTGTATTTTACAACCGTTGTCGATGGTTAACTTAAAAAAATTAAAAAAAACACGCTGAAACGTTCCCCCGTTTATTTCCCAATTATTCCCCCTTAACCAAAAAAATAAACCGTTTTCCCCCTTTACGATAAAATTCTTTTCGTCTCTCTCTCAGTCTACTATATCTCTCAGCTCTCTCTCTCTCTTCCATCTCTCTGGTTCTCTCTCTCTCTTCCATCTCTCTAATTCTCTCTCTCTCTTCCATCTTTCTGATTCCCCTTTCTCTCTCTCTCACCATATCAGTTGATTGCAAGTACATAGGGTTTCAATTAAACCCTAAATTGAAGAACACCTTCAATTAATCAAACTTCATCTACTAGAAACCTTAAGGTCTAAACAAGTTTATTTGTTCAATTCAATTTGTTTGTTCAATTAGGTTTAATTTGTTCAATTAGGTTTGTTCATAATTTTTAATGGTTTTTTTGACCAGGTTTTGAGATTCAGTGAACATTTTAAGGTTTCTAATCTAATTATCTATATTTTCTTGTTTTTATGACATGGTTGTAGATAAGTTGGACAGAGAGAGAGAATTATCCTTTACTGTCAAACAAGAAGGATTATGGTTGTTTGTATGTGTGTTGTAGCACATATCTACCTATCATCCCCTTTTCCCCAAGACAACCTGATATTAGTCAAGCACTTTCCTTTTACCCGTAAATAAGCTTCTACTTTGTAATAATTCTTTGTATCTACAGGTATTGTCTGGTAATTTCTTAGAAGCTTATGGAAAGGAGGTAATTAATATACATGATGGTCGTTTGCCATCATTCAAGGGTGGAAATACTAACAAACATGTCAGAATCATGGATTTGTTAATTTAATTTTCTAATACATCTGTATTGCGCAATTAACCTTATTTTTTTTGGATTTAGTAATATATATATATATATATCAATTTACTTAGAAAGTGGATTACTAGAATAATTTTAGCATCTGACACAAGTTAGGTCCTAATTATTATGATAATCCAGCGAAAAAACAGGGACTTGTCCCTCACCAGTGTTTCGTGAAAGGTTTGCAAGAGTGGCAATGGGGACTACTGAGATTCACAATTGATGCGATTATGTTAGGCCTGAGCCTAATAATTTACATCCTAAAGAAACAGAAGAAAAAATAGGAAGGTATTTTTTATATAAACAACTCTTTATTCCAAAGAGATATAGGTTATTTGACTATCTTATCTGTATTAATGTACTCATCTTGGGGCAGCAAAGTACAGCAACTCACTTCTTGGAAATACTGGGATGATCCAGCTCCGAGGAATTTCTCTGTAGGAATAGATCCAGGTAAAAGTCCTGAACTTTTATGTGGACGAACAGGTCAGGGGTGTAAGACCAATGCCTCTCATAAAATGGAATGGTGAGCTTACTGAATAGTTACCACTTAATGGTTTGTGGTGCTGAGTGTCTACAACACTTCAATTTCTGTTGATTTTAACCCATATATCTCTTATAATATTTAACAAGACAATATCTTTTATTTCTCTTCAGGATCCTAATAAGGATAATATGGTTGCTAGCACGACTTTCTTTTCAGAAAGTACTGGTTTGCCAAAGGTTAGCATATGTGTTTTCTTCAAATACACTTTATTTTTTGAATTGTTAACTCTAGTATAATGGTTAATTGCTTTTCCTCTTCATTCAAGGTTTAATTGTGACAAATGATAATATTTTAGCTACATTTTATTTAGATATTGGTAAATAACCTGCTAAAACAAATAATGGACTGGTAACTTGTTCCTAAATGTAGAGAGGATGACAATTAAGATTGCATTTAGTATAATGCTATCTGGTTCTATCCTAGAAATTTGGAAGAGCAGCTACTGAAGTAGAATATAAACTAGTATAACCTGTGTTCCTATGCATAGAGAATAGAAGTATTAATTTTATTATGCTAATTGATAATTCTTAAATTTGCTATCAAAGTTCCATGTATTTTATCATTTCACATCAATTTTATGAATAGTGTCTTGTAAGCATTTTCTTATAGATGCTTGTTGGCATTGAGATACTTTTTATTCTCTTATTTATTTTCTTAATTTCACCAGATATATCTGCTCAGGCTGTAGAGAGAATTGGTCATTCTGTGTTAAAGGATGAAAGGATACCAAGTGACCTGATTATTCTATCTTGTGAGGAAGATTATGTAGATTTTGTGCCTTTCCTCAGAAAAGTAAGGAGTTTCTTTGAATTTGATACAATGAAACTACTCTAAAAAATAGTTTCTATTTATTTTATCTATGTATCATCCAATGTTGCATGAGCTTAGATTTACAATCTGAGCTACAGCTAAATGGTATAGTTATTCAAAAGCCAGAATATGAGAGGTCGGTTCTTTTGATCAAATTTTGTGTCTCACTCGGATCTTATTTAGATAACAAGAATGACATAATAAGTTTCTTTTATGATTTTATGTAATTCATGCCTACAATTAGCTTAACCATAATTAGTCAGGATCAAGTATAATGATCATGTAAGGGGTGTCATATTAATGATGTGATTAGATTAGAGTTATTTTATAATCTTCATTAAAGAAGCTTGATGATGCAATACTGCTTTTCAATGACTTTTAAGCATACCGCGGATAATTTATTTAAGATATATTAGCCATTAACATAAATTGTAAGATTGTTTTCTTGAACAAATAATACATGATATATATTTTATTGGTTACAGTTGTAATGATAGTAGAAATGGAGTTCATTTTTTGGCATGATAAAGAAATGGGCTCAAGGAGGGGATTTATTTATTATGCACCAGTAGCTCTGTATGAACAATGAAACTATTCTTCTGTATTTTGTGACCTATTCACCCTGTTTTTATTTATCTATAGGATATCCCTAGTTAAAGGATCAACTCGTCCAAAATGTAATGGTATTAGTATCAAATCTATACTTATTTTAAGTGAAGTGCATATTCCTCTCAGTAATAGTGTCATATTAATGATGTGATTTTCTAAAATGTGTTGTAGGACTTTTAGTATAATACTAAATAGATCTATGTTATATATTTTCAGCTTTATCAGCAGAGCGAGTTCTAGTATACGGTTTTGATGGAGTTGAATCTGTAAGCACACTACATCCTTTTATTTTGTAGCTTCTAAAGAAAACATGTTAGTTGAGGCTTATTACAGAAAGTTAAAGTCTTTTGGAAGAGATTCTTTTTTTAAAAAAAAAAATATTTGTAAACGCCCATAATTTGTTTGATGTATAGTGCCCACAGTTTCTTTCTCTATGCTGGTCGTTGCCTGTTTGAGTTTTTTCCGTCGGTAGTCCTACTTCTGATTGATATACTTTTACACACATAATCTTGTATATGCATCACACTCAGCAAAGTTGGCTTGATTTTGTGATGTAATTATCAATATTAAATCTTCTAAAGTTACTGGCTGAAATTATTATTGCAGTTGGATATTACATGTACAATACATTGGATAGAGATGAGCAGACTTTACAGTTTCATACATGTAGATGTTATTTATCTACTTTTATGTTGTCTTATATTGCAGATTAGGATTGTGGCAATATCGTTCTTCCACCTCCAAATGTTCTTGAATAAGGTAATCTAGTCCTATTTACTAGACATAAATATTATATACAACTTGGGAAAAATTAGTTAAGAAATTAATAGTTGCATTGAGGCATACAATAGCATTATTCTTAGTCTTTAAAATGAGATTTTTCTATTCTTTTCTGTCAGTTGATTGCTAGAATATATATACCCAATTTGGTATATGTCAATTGATAAAGTGGATTAATTTTTCTGTGAGGCCGACTCTGTTTAAGATGTAAATCAGGTTTTAATGACTCACGTGTAGATCAACTCCAGTAAGTCTGGAGGAAGCTGCTTTCAAGTGTATTAGGAAAGGACAATTTGGTTATACTTGGACCTGTTTGTGTTTTTCTACTGTGTAACATGCTTTATACAGGGGTTCAATGCAACACTTACTAAATTACTAGATTTCTGTGTTTTTCTAATGTACAACATGCTCTATACAGGGTTTCTATGCAACACTTACTGAATCACTAGATGCTCATGGTAGAAGAATAGACCAGTCACAGAAATGCAGCATCAGTTGCATCTAGATATTAAAGATCCATTAAAGAAGCTATTTAATGATCTGAGGACTACAGTTGTAGTTATTAGTGGAAGTGAAAGGAGCGTCTTAGACAAGGTAATCTTATTTTACCACAATATCCCTAAGCTTTAGCAAATCTACTTTCATATGTTGACCGATTACTCACGCAGATCTTTGGAGAATATAATATGTGGTTGGCAGCAGAGCATGCACTACTAGAATTCTAGAAGAGCTGGACGAGGTTCGCTGTGATGTTATCAATTTCATTTATATTTTGTAAATTTCCTTGCCTCGCTACTCTTGATATCTTCTCATGTAAATTCTGGTTTAGTAATGTACTAGATGATCGAACTTGTAAGATGGTTTGAAATTGTGTTAGAACTTTTTTTGTTTATGTTTGTTGGTTGGTTGGTCGATCTAGATATTTTGAATCTTGATGTACATGTTTTAGGTTGTTGGTTAAATCTTGGTTGTTGATTGTATGAAAATGGTTTTTGATTGGATGAAAAATGATTGGTTGATTGGTTGCAGTTTTTTGATATGGCAGTTTTCTGGTTCATGTAAAAATAGGGATGCTCAATTTAATTACAATAGGAACAGGCATCATATTTTTATTAGAACCGATGTTAAAAACCATAAATATACATCAGTTTACACATATAAAAGCAATGTCTTAAAATCACAACGACATCAGTAAAAACAAAATATTCGATGTCAATAAAGGGATATTAGCATATGAAAACAGGGTAATAACATCGATTCAAAAATAAACAACCGATGTCTATTTATCATATTAACATCGGTTATTTAGAAAACAATCGATGTCTATTGTCCATATTGACATTGGTTATTTAGAAAAAAATCGATGTCTATTGTTCAAATTAACATCGGTTCTTTAGAATTCACCGATGTCTAATAGGTATGAGACATCGGTTTTTTATTTTTAATCGATGTTAATTTATAAATATTGCCTGTGTGTTATAGTTTTAAATAGGCTTAATCGTCCTAATATTGCATTTCTGAATTTGACATTACACAATTGGATAACAAAAATGTGAATTAGACATCAGAAATCTTCCAGAAATGATGTGTAATATTACGTAGACATCGGTTTTTAACCGATGTCTATGAGAAAATATCTTTAACATCAGTCGCGAAGACATCACACATTTTTTACATAGACATCGGTTTTTAACCGATGTCTAAGGTCTTTTTTCTAGTAGTGACTGATTCATCTGATGATGATGTTGCTCCAAGAAGGAGACATGCTGGCAAAGAATCAATGGCTGATACAGAACAACGCTCCAGGAGCACTCAAAGGATGATCCCCCAAGACGTTGAAGAGAGGATCAGGGCTCATGAAACTGAGATCCAAAGGTTGAAGCGTGACCTAGAGGCACAACTGACTCCAAGACCCCCACTTGCTCCAAGACAAAGAGGTCCTCCCCCAATCATAGATCTGGATGGTCCAATACCAAGAAGGGCAGTTGCCCCAAGTTCTGATCCAAGTGATCTTATACCCCTGAGAGATCCCGATGATCCAAACCCACCATTCACTGATGAGATAATAAACACTCACATTTCTAGGAAGTTCAAGATGCCCACCATCAAAGCATACGATGGTATTGGAGACCCTGCTAACCATGTTAGGACGTTCTCTAATGCCCTGCTGCTACAACCCGTGAACGATGCTATTAAGTGTCAGGCCTTCCCTCAAAACCTGTCGGGTATGGCTCAAAGGTGGTATAGTCGTCTGCCTCCGAACTCTATTGGATCCTTTAAGGACTTGAGCCAAGATTTTATCAAGCAATTCATAAGTGGCAGAGTGCACGAGAAGAGTTCAGCCTCTCTCATGGGCATACTCCAAGGAGTAAAGGAGTCCTTAAGAGAGTATCTGATTCGGTTTATGAAGGAGGCTTTGAAGGTCTCTGATCTTGATGATAAGGTAGCTATGATAGCCCTACAACAAGGGACTAGAGATGAGTTCTTTAAGATGTCCCTGGTTAAATTCCCTCCCGAGAGTCTGCTGCAGCTCCAGGATAGAGCCGGAAAGTATATCAAGATGGAGGAGAGTATGAAGAAGACAACTGTGAATAACGAACCTACTGCAAACAAGAAGAGGAAGACGGATCAGGAGTATGACGCTAAGGACAAGTACCCACGAATTAGCAAAAGCTCTGACTCCTCCTCTTCTAAGAAGAATCAGTAACCAAGGCTTGCTGGGTATGCGAGGTTGAACGCTCCAAGGAGCCGTATCCTTATAGAAATTGAGAAGGACAAAGACTTCAAATAGCCGAAGCCACTAAGGGGGGACTCGGAGAAAAGAGACAAGAGTAGGTACTGCAGGTTTCACAAAGATGTTGGTCATGATACTGATGATTGTAGGCAACTCAAGGATGAAATTTAGTATCTGATCTGAAGGGGAAAGTTTGGACGTTTCACCAAGGGTGAAGAGGCCGGAGGCCAAAAGAGAGATAATGATCGAAGAGATGACGATCGGAGGGGTAACGACAGAGATCACAAACCACAGCCCCGAGGGCCGGTAATCAATATAATCTTAGGGGGTCCAACAGCAGCTGACACTAAAAGGAACTCCGGAAAAGCATATGCACGAGAAGTAATGAGCATAGTTAGGGAATCATCTAAGCGTTCTAAGTCAGAGATGACACTTGAATTTGGTGACCCATACCTTGAAGGTTTGAAATTTCCTCATTATGATCCTCTGGTTATCACTCCGATAATTGGAAATTGTCCTGTTATGAGGGCCCTAGTGGACAATGGAGCTTCTGTGGACATTCTGTTTCATGATACATTCATAAGGATGGGCTATAATGACTCTCAACTAACTCCATCTGACGCACCCATCTATGGGTTTAACCATGGGGAATGTAAAGTCGAGGGAGCAATATAACTTCCCGTAACTATCGGGGAAGAGCCTAGGGAGGCCATACAAATGTTGAACTTTCAGATTGTCAAGGCAGCCTCTACCTACAATGCCATCATGGGTAGGACATGGATCCACGCTTTTAAGGCTGTGCCCTCAACTTACCACATGGTACTGAAGTTCCCGACTAGGAACGGTGTTGGAGAATCAAGAGGAGATCCTTAAAATGGCCCGCAGTTGCTATGTCGCAGCACTTAGTCCCGATGGAACCGGGGGGCAGGTTTTCCCCAAAGAAGACATGGACGCCGAGAGAATGACGAACTACGAGGAAAGTCAGCTGAGGACTTGGTCCCAATTCCATTAGATCCCTTAGACCCGAAAAAGGTCACATACATTGGGGCATCTTTGGACAAGCCCTTGAAGGGTCGAATAACAACTTTCCTCTAAGAGAACAATGATGTATTCGCTTGGACAATAGCTGATATGTCTGGGATTGACCCAAACCTTATAACTCATAGGTTGAACATTGATCCAACTCGAAAGGCTGTAAAGCAAAAGAAGAGAACGTATGCCCCTAATAGGCTAGAAGCCATTAAGCAGGTGGTCGAAAAGCTTTTAGAAGTTGGATTTATTGAGGAAGTACAATTTCCTGAATGGTTGGACAACCCCGTAATGGTTAAGAAGGCCAATGGAAAGTAGAGGATATGCATTGACTTCACTGATTTGAATGATGCATGTCCCGAAGACTGTTACCCCCTACCAAGGATTGATACCCTGATCGATGCCACTGCTGGACATGAAATGCTAAGCTTTATGAATGGCTTTAGTGGTTACAATCAGATTAGAATGCATAAAGATGACACCCCCAAGGTATCTTTCATAACTGACTTTGGTGTATTTTATTATCTTTTTATGGCTTTTGGACTTAAGAATGCTAGAGCTACTTACCAAAGACTGGTAAATAAGATATTTGCCCATCTAATTGGGATGGCCACGTAGGTCTATATCGATGACATGTTAGTCAAAAGCCTAAGCAAGGCCGATCATATTAGCCACCTCAGAGAGGCATTTGAAGTGTTGAGACACCATAAGATGATGTTAAACCCAGCCAAGTGTGCTTTTGGCATTGGGTCTGGAAATTTTTTGGGCCATATGGTCTCAAAAAGGGGGATAGAGGCCAACCCCGACAAGATCAAATCCATCCTAGACATGGAGCCACCATGCTCCATCAAGGGCGCTCAGAAGCTGACAGGAAGAATTGCAGCTCTAGGGAGGTTCATCTCCAACTCTAGAGATAAATTCCTACCCTTTTTCAAAACCCTTAAGAAGGTGATGGATTTTTAATGGACAACTGAGAGCCAAGGGGCCTTTGGATAGCTGAAGTGGTACATGACTAAAGCCCCATTGTTGGCTAAACCAAGTCCATGTTGCATGATTCTTGGTTCCACCCAGAAAACATAGAAAGTTCCACCGGTAAAGAACTGCAAATAAATGGTTGTAGCAAGTACAAATGCCAACCTTATATATAGTACACCACCTGATTACATTGTCTCCATTAAAATGCATTTGAATCCATGTATGTATTAATATATCATGATAAAGTACAAGATTAATCGGATAATATTAGAAGGGAGAGAATATATTTGTGGGAAATTGTTGTAACTGCTCGTCATCCTCTTGGACAAACAAACATGGGAGTGCTAAATTGTTGGTAGATCAGTATGGAAAATTAATCAAAATAGGTCGTTGGTTTTATTGGGTTTCCCAGTGGAGTTCGACTTGTATAATAGAAAAAGTAAAAACCTCCAATATCGAGAGCGAAATGTGCAGACGTAGGTTAGCATAACGGGTAAGAAGAGCAAGTAAAAGAACAAAACGAGAAAATTGAAAGAAACGACCACAACTCACCCTTCTTCCGAATTGTTTTATCAATTGTTATTATGCATCTATAATAATATATTAATGTTATAATATAATTTGATAAATAAAATAACAAAAATACAATTTTCGAGGCAGGGATCAGTTTAAGTGAAAAAATTAAGAGAATTATTATTTATATACGAAAATATAATATAAATGAAAAAATATAACTGTTAAGTTGACCGGTACAACGGACATGGTAAGCTAGTCTATATTCTACTATTATAAATAAAACAATAAAACATGGTTTTGTTTTGTCTGTTAATACTTTTCTAAAGATTTGTTAACTACTTCTAAATAATCTAAAATATATTTATTTATTTAAAAAATAAATGAAGCACACATCCAAAACAATGACAAACTCTATTATTATTTTGCAATTAGAATCTATATTATTTATATCATGTTGTTTCTAAACTCATATATTTAAAACTTTTCCATATATTATTTAATTAATCAAAGTAATTAAAGATGAATGGAAAAATAAACTAAAAGATTACAAGTTTAGAGATTTTAATCAATACTATACAATTATTAATACATACATTGTTTCAAACTAGTTTGATTTATTTGTTCTTCCAAAAAATATTAAATATGTTAATTTCTATAAAAAAATATAAATCACGTACCCAACATAATTACAAACTCTATTATTTATATGGCGGCTCCAATCTATACTACTTATACTCAACTTCTTCCTCAACTCTCACTACAAGAAAAAAAGGGTAAATTTGACTGACTAAATATGATTGCGGCTAAATTTGACAGTCGGTCATATTTACGATCAACCTTCGTTTATAGCTGGTCAAACTTAATTTGGACCGACAGCAGTCACTTTCGAAGCCAACCATTTCTTTGCAACTAGTCAATAGTTAATTTTGACTAAATGCAGTCGAATTTAATATCGGTCAAATTTAGTCGGTCATATTTATTTTTTGGATTCCAAAATAAAGAGACGGAAAATTCCCGCCAAGGAAACAAAATTCGAGGGGTGTAAATATGACCGCATTCATTCATATTTAGGCAGGGTCATTTTTAACTTTTGGCGCTAAAGTTCCCGCCACGGTTAACCAAAACTATCAAAAATAAATTTGACCAATGACGGTCATATTTATAAATGTGACTACCAGTGGTGAATTTTAAATTAATTATTTTATTCATTTATTTTAATAAATATTAAATTATTTATTAAATTTTAAAAAAAACACTAGGGTACTCTAATAACTTTAACAACATATTTAGAATTATTTTAGTCACCAATCAAATTTATTTTAAATGATATAAATAAATGTTTAGTAAGAGAACATAATATATACATTAAAAACTAATGATCACATAGTAATACGCGTGTAAAAATTGTATCAAAAATATATTATATTGTTCAAATATTTGTGGGAGATACATGATTTAAGATTAGTATTCAGAGGTTAGGCCGTTAATTCAAAGTATTACTAGTTTTGTGATTTTCCAAGTTTAATTTTAACGATCCAACTATACGGATGTTAACTTTATAGTTTTTAAGGGTTCATGAAAATTTTTTAACGTTCCAACTATACGGATTTTAATTTTAATGACGGTAATTATATATCAAGTCAAAAATGGTTTAGATGGAGGCACTACTAGAATTCTGATAAAAGATACCGGTACTTGGACATCCATTGTTTAGATGAACAATTTTAAAAGCATATATCAATATCGATATAATTTAAAGTGATGTTAAAGCTCACATCACACCCTCAGTAGACCGACTCTTGCTTTCAGCACATTATAAATATACAGATACAAATTTATAATAGTAAGTAATAAATAAATTACATATAAGATTAAGTCGATTGCATAACTATAGTTCGTCTATAATATTGGACCAAAATAAAAAATATATACTTCAATGCATATACTATGTCTTATAAATGCATAAATGGATAGTTGGTACTATATTTAACACTAAAGACAGCTATAGTTATCCTCACCATATTATTATATAATTATAAATGATATATATATATATGTTATGCCCAAATATGGTCATAGGCTCTAAACAGACCCATTACAATAATAATAATAACATTGGGCTTAATAAACATGCTCAGAAACATGGAAGAGCTCTCTTAATTTGTATATGGATCGGGATCATGTACCGCATATTGACCAAGAATTTGCATAATGACATGTGAGAATATATAAAGAAGGATAGGCAAGTTCACCTATTACTAGGAGGTGACACATTCCCATCTCTTACTATGAGGTGAGTCGTGTCTCCCTCTCCAACAGGAAGGGGGCATGTCCACCTCTTACTAGGAGATGAGTCTTATCCGCCTCTCCCGCAGTAAGGGGGTCATGTCCACCTCTCAACACGATTGGGGTCCTGTCCACCTCTCAATCGGGAAGAGAGTCTTCTCCACCTCTCACCAAGATAGAGATCAAGTCCTCCTGTGCAATCGGGAAGAGAGTCTTCTCCACCTCTCACCAAGATAGAGATCAAGTCCACCTCTCAACAGGAGGGGAGTCCCATCCTCATACTACTAAGAGGGGAGTTTTGTCCTCATACTACTAAGAGAGGAGTCATGTCCTTATACTACTAAGAGGGGAGTCATCTCCTCATATCATGCATGACTCCATATTACTAGGAGGGGTGGCCTACCACCATATTAGTATGAGGGGTAGCATGTCCCCATATTATCAAGTGATCATTCTTGCACCCATATTAACAAGTAAGGAGTAATTTCTCCATATTTCGGAGAGGCTTTAACAGATCAGTTGGAGGACAAACTCACATACAAGATAGACGAAAGATATAATTACAACAACTTATGACTACACGATCTCATAGGGGACACATCATAGGGTCTTTATATCACACTTAGAAGGACCTCTTCGAGGTCAACATTCACTATATATTTCTGAGATCACATAACATGAAACAAATCTCTATTACAATACAAAGATTAAAGGCATCCAAGGTTAGTCCTAAAAGGAGATATTTCGCTATCAACTTATTCTCTTTTTGACTTGAAGACCCATGACCAGGCCTCAAGGGGTCGCATGGGAGGAAGGATCGCTATGCATTGCTAGATCTCCTTCGATCGCACATACTCTCTCTACAGCCACATCGCATGACCAGACTCTAATCGGTCGCATGCGAGACCCTGTTCTCCATAAGGCCACATCGCATGACCAAACTCCAAGGGGTCGCATGCAAGGCCTACAGGTATTCTCCTATCTCACCTACGAGATATATTTTCCTAATTACTTCAATTACTATATTTTCCTAATTCCTAATTATTTTCCTAATTATTTTCCTAATTCCTAATTACTATATTTTCCTAATTACTTTATTATTATAATATAGTTTAAATATTTTCTACCTATAGGTAAACCTCGATAAATTAATACACTCGGGACTAGAAAAAATTATTAATTACTAAAAATATTAATTAATAAATCAATTAATAATTTTATTGATTTATCGATATACATCATTTTTAATTTCTTTTAAACATATTTTTACAAATATATATGCCGAAAATGTTATTGATTATCGTGATGCCAATGAATACCGAAAATGTTTTATATGGTGAAAATAAAGCAGTGACATAATTGTTGAATATGAACAAATAATTAGTATTATTATAAAAAATGGAAAGAAGATGAAAAGGAAGATTATGACATTATTGTAGTCGTTCTAAATGATGTCCTTAAAACAACAATATTGCTTAATTTTGTGTAGGTCTAGAGTACGCCAAGCTCTATATTGCCCTAAAAAGGATACAAATACATGGAGAAATAAATTTCATAAAAAAGTAAGTTTACATTATAGTCTTTTTTTTAAAATATAATTTAGAAAAAATATATAATTTTAATATAAGATGAAACTATTAATTTATATATTATCCGAGACTTATGTAATTTAATAAACAATATTAACTTATTATATAAGTGAATAATTAATTTATATTAAACGATCTGAGTTCGGATTATTAAAAATTATTATTTAATCAAGGCTATTTATTTATTGAGTATTATTTTATCAAAGTTTAACTATATTGGACTCGGTCACCGAAAACTTTTGGGCTAGGGCGGGCAAACTTTCGGGCTAATGCCGCCCAAATTTTTATACAACCGCACTCAATCGACTCTCTCCGACTCAAACACCCAAACTCAATCATCTCTCACTTTCTGCACTTCCACTCTCCCTCGCTCTCTACTCTCTTTTTCTAGCTAATCTCTCCGACTAATCTCTCTTAGTACCACCCTCACTTTCTCTTGACACCACTTTCAATCTCTTGTAAGTAACTGGGATTTTGGATTTCTAATTAGGGCTTAATTGAAGTTAGGAAGTTAGGGCTCAATTGATTTGTTTATGTTTATTTTACCTTAAACCTCCTATAATATTTTTTTTATATATATAATTTTAGGTATTCTAATAATTAGGGCTTTGCATTTCAAGGCTATGATTTAAGGAGATTTCAAATTCAGGGCTTCATTTTGATGTTTTTGTTCTTAATTTTTATGCTTATTTGGTTTATTTTATACGGAATAGAAGAAGCTCGCTCTAGCTGCGTTTATTATTGTTCCTAGTCGTGAGATGTGTCAAAAATTATTGTTCATTTTTAGTGTTGTTCTGTTTGGCATTATAAAATTAAGAAAATGTATCATGTGTCAGATTTTAGTTTTTGAATGTGGTATTGTGCACAGAAAATAGGGTGGGTAGGTATTGAATTTAGTTGTGCTTCAAGCAGAGATTGATCATGATTATAAAGTTGTTAACTTGTTTAAAGGTGAACAACTAACTTCTCGTAATATTTCTTTTATATTTTTAACGGTAGGGTAATAATTCTTATCTGAGTAGTAAATAAATATAACTGAATCTAGTCTATAACTCGAGTCCAAGTTTTTTCTTATCCAACTGATTTGAGCCTATGTACCTGATTAAGGTCAAACTCGAGTTGTTTGGAAATGTTATAAATCTGGAGTTTATCTCTCATTTGAAACTAGGTTGGGTATTTAGAAGCTGAGATGAATAGGGCTGTTAATTTATTCTGTCAATGTACAATAAGCTGATATATCCAGATTTTATGATTGAGAGAATAAATATTTAAAATAAAGGTCATCCTCTCGTGCTTCCACAATCAGACGTTCTTTGTGCAGGGAAATACTGAGTTTATACTCGAGAATTGTGTTAATTTGGAACTACAAGTACCAAGTAAGTTGATGTTTTTATATTTTAATCAGTTGTGTCTCTGTTTTATATTTTACAATACAAACATATATTTGAACTGCGTGCTTAATTTATCTTTAATATTATAGAAATATGGAGAAGTCCTTTAAATTTGCTCAAACACGAGGTACATTTCCATCACCCCTTGTATCTTGATGATTTAAATTTATTATCCTGTAAGTTTTGTACTATTGTATGATGGATTACAAGACCAACTGTGATTTTATATGATTGTTTGCATTTAGATATGCAAACTGTATACCTGAAAAATATTGGTTTATAGTTGGAGCCAAGAACAAAATGATTCGCATATACAACTACAACACATAGGATAAGATTAAACAATTTGAAGCACACACAGACTACATCAAGTCATTGGATCTGCATCCAAGCCTTCCATATGTTTTGTCAGCATCTGATGACAAGCTCATCAAGCTCCGAGACTGGGAGAAAGGCTGATAATGCACTCAATTTTTATGGCAAGATAAAACATATATATTTACACTTATTATTTTTCTGGATGATTGACTTGTATATTTTTTAATTTACTGCTAGGTTTTTCTTGCCAACACAAGTGACGTATTCTTTTTTCTGTTATTGGATTCATTTGTGTTTTCCTGATAAGTGTCGTTCTTTTTGCAAATTTTATATGCGGATACTTTTTTAGAAATATGAATGCATTACAGTGTCATTTTACAAGAATGTATATGGGACTAAACAACTCCTTAGCGGGCCCTGTATTACGATCCGATAATATTAGAGGGTCCTCCTTCTTATAAGGGCATTATTATGTATTCCACCGTAAATTAAAGCATTTTGCAAATTTGCGTGAAGATTCTATTCGTGAGATACTTCATTCATTGGAATATTCTTCTTTGGTGCAGGTTTACTCAGTTTAAGATGCCGCTTCCGGTAACTTGAAGTGCCTTGCATAGAGGAATTTGGTCCAGAATGGGCAAATAAGCATATTGTTCCGCAGGTTTGTCTTGTGTATTTAAACTTCACTGCTTAGACCTTTTCATAAGATATTTTGCGAAACTTTATGATTTTCTTTAAATTAATTCAAGTCCATGAGGTTGCCATTATTTTTCTTATCACTATTGTGATGAAAATTCTTATTGCTTACCTATTATTAAAAGTTTCTTCCCTGTAAAGCAACAATCTTTTTGTATCAATGCAATGAAAATATTAGGTTGCTAAAAAGATCCCCTAAAGTTTACATAATTATTACAAAATATGTTTGAATTGGTTACCCTGACTTGTTTGATTCTTCTTTATTTATCATCACTAGTACAAAAACTACCATATATGTCACCTTATTTGTGTCTGTTGTAAATAAAACAGACATATAAAATATCTAATTTGGCTATTTAAACATAACGTGATGTATATGAGAGTTAGTGATATGTTTTTGCGTCTGTCTTTCCACTCCCAGACACATAAGACAATGATATATGCCTGTTAATTATCATATACGTCTCTTCAACCAATATCAGTCGCTTAAAAAGTAAGTAAATTAAAAATTATGGAGTATTTCCTAATTTTCCTTCTTAAACCGCCGACCCTCAATTTAAATAATGTTACTTCAAACCTTATGAATTACTTCATCCCTAATAATAGAAGTTGCAATTATGCCCATCTACCAGCCTAGATTCAGTCGTAATCTACATCTTCATCTACAAGTTGAAAGTGTTGAGAATCCAAGACTATAATTATAAGTACAGAATAAACAAGATTGAATGAGATATGTACAAGAGCCAAACACTCCTCGGACTACATTGTATTGCTCTTATCCATATAAAAGAATGCATACAGGAATATAAATAGCAGTGCACACCAAAGGTGGTGGCAAGAAAATAGGAAAATATAAGGGTAACTTCCTAGACCCATTCAAACACAACGCTATCACCACTACTTCCTATAATAACTCAACTACTATGACTCTTTCTTTACTGCTACAAATCAGGTTAATAACAACATTTATTTAAATAAAAGTAAAACAATAAAACAAGTTTAGATTAATTTTCCAACAGAAAGCCCAATTCACCCTAATCTTCATTTTGCTAATCTCCGTATTGGTGTTGGATATTTTAATCTAAACTCGGTAATTTATTCTTATGCTGTAAGTCTGGAAATGGTCTTCATGCAGTAGCAAGTTTGTAGGGAGTAGTGGTTGAATAAACGTTTGTTGACTCAGGATGTTTAGGAAGTAGTTGGTTAGTTTTCCTTGTTTTTAGTTATTTCATTTTGTAGTCTCCTTTATATGTGTAAGTTGCTGCATAATAAAAAACTAAGCCATTTGAGTGTATCTTTACTTTTCTCCAGCATATGTGTTAAACACGCGTGAGTTGATTTCATATATCTTTGATCTGTCTAATATTCTGGTATCAGAGCTTATTAACTCTGTTGATGCCCAAGTATATGCCAAAGGCGTCAAAGATGGAGACCGGGAAAAATAAGGAGAGTTTTGGCTTGAGTTATCCCATGTTGACTAGAGGAAACTACACAGTGTGGGCCTTGAAAATGAAGGTATATATGCAGGCACACGGGATCTGGGAAGCGGTGACACCGAAGGATCCAAACGATGCTATAGAAGAGAAAACAGATAAGATGGCATTGGCTGCCATCTACCAGGGTATACCTGAAGATATCCTTTTATCAGTGGCTGAGAAGGAGACGGCAAAAGAAACCTGGGAGGCAGTAAAAGTTCTCTGCCAGGGGGCAGATCGTGTAAAACAAGCGAGAATTCAAACACTTAAATCTGAATTTGAGTCGATGAGTATGAAGGATTCAGAATCGCTCGATGACTTCTGTTTAAAGTTGAACGGATTGGTGACCAATATCCGTGCCTTGGGAGAAGACATGGCTGAATCGTATGTTGTTAAGAAAGTGTTACGGGTAATGCCACAGAAGTTTCTACAAATCACATCCGCTATTGAGCAATTTGGTGATTTGGAAAAAATGACTATCGAAGAGACCGTGGGTTCGTTGAAAGCTCACGAAGAAAGAGTACGTGGACCGAGTGAAACTAGTGGAGAGACTGGTCAATTACTTCTAACCGAAGATCAGTGGAGAAAGAAAGAAAAGGAGGACAATAAACTACTACACACAAGGGACGAATGGCTGAAATGAGCTAACATGACAGAAGGATCTTCACAAAAGTTTCGAGGAAAAGATGGATTTCGTGGTGTTCGTGATAAAAGCAAAGTGAGGTGCTTCAATTGTCTTGGGTACGGTCATTTTGCTGCAGAATGCAGAAAGGCGAGACGTGACAAAGAACAGAAGGAGGAAGCTTATATAGCACAAATACCAGATGACGAACCAGCTTTGCTCTTGACAGAAGGTGAAACCAGTGAGGGTGATGTAATGTTGATCAATGAAGAAGGAGTAAATCCAAGGTTGGGTCAAGACAGTGGCGAAAATGAATTTGTGTCAAATATGTGGTATTTAGATAACGGGGCAAGCAACCATATGACTGGACAACGATCAAAATTCAGAGAATTGAATGAAAAAATAACGGGGAAAGTCAGATTTGGAGATGGATCAGTTGTGCACATAAAGGGAAGAGGGTCGATTGCAATAAAGTGCAAGACAGGTGAAGAACGACTTCTTCGCGAGGTATATTATATACCCTCTCTTCGTAGTAATATCGTTAGTTTGGGTCAATTATCAGAAGAAGGGAATAAAATTATTATAAGTGGTGAGTATTTGTGGATTCGGGACACTGCAGGAAAATTATTGATGAAAGTGAAGAGGTCATTAAACAGGTTGTATAAAATTATTCTCGAATCTGAAGAACCTGGCTGTTTAGTATCTCAGGAAACCAGTCACGAGTGGCTTTGGCACTCTCGACTTGGACATGTAAATTTCAATGCCATGGTTCAGTTGTCATCAAAACAGATGGTGCAAGGCCTGCCAAAATTAAAACATCCAAACGAAATTTGCACAGGGTGTCTCATGTAAAAACAAACAAGGATGTCTTTCCCGACTAAAATGATTTATAGTGCAAAGAAAGTACTGGAGCTCGTGCACGGTGACTTATGCGGTCTGATCACACCATCCACGATGGCTGAGAACAGGTATATATTCTTGTTGGTGGATGACTACATCCGTGTTATGTGGACATATCTTCTGAAAATGAAGGATGAAGCATTTGATGTTTTTAAAAGGTTTAAAGCACAAGTAGAAGATGGACCGGAGAAGAAAATTAAGACGTTTAGAACTGACAGGGGTGGCGAATTTTGTTCTAAAGATTTCACTAACTATTGCATTGAGAATGGTATTGCAAGGCAATTTACTGCACCTTATTCGCCACAACAGAATGGCATGGTGGAGCGACGAAATAGAACAATGATTGAAATGGCACGAAGCTTGCTAAAGGAGATGCAATTGCCTGGTCAGTTTTGGGGTGAAGCAATCAGACACACCATCTACCTTCTTAGTAGACTGCCTACTCGAGCTGTATCAGGTATTACTCCTTATGAAGCATGGTCTGGGCAGAAGCCATATATTTGACATATTCGCATTTTTGGCTGCACAGCTTATATGAAGATAACAAATGGAAATTTGCGAAAATGGGATGACAGAAGTAAAGCAGTGATACATCTCAGAAAAGAGCCGGGAACGAAAGCCTATAGGTTGTATGATCCAGTAAATAAGGTGGTACATGTCAGCCAGGATGTTATCTTTGAAGAAACAAAGCCGTGGTTATGGAAGCAGAATGGTGAGAGTCAGACATCACAGTCAGAAATATTCGTGACTTTTGATACAAGCACTGCAGAATCTGGAGAAACTGAAAGTGAAGATGTGAATAATACACAGGAGTATGTTTCTGACACTGAATATTCTCAAATGAGTCCATCAGATTCAGTACAAGCTTCAAATACTGGAACTCCAACAGAGTCCTTGCATTCTTCGAATTCCTCCACGTCAATATCAGAGTCAATAACGAATAATGAAACTGGAAAATACAGGACTCTTGCTGATATATACTCTAATACCGAGGAAGTCGAGTTAGTGGAGGATGAGTTGTATTTTACAGCAGCAGATGAGCCCACCAGTTACAAGGAGGCATCGAAAGAAAAGCAATGGAGGGATGCAATGGAAAGGGAAATAGAATTAGTTGAAAAGAACAATACGTGGGAATTAACCATGCTACCACCTGGGAAAAAAACAATTGATTTGAAATGGGTCTTCAAACTAAAGAAAGATACAAGTGGGAAGATTATTAAATACAAAGCAAGGATTGTCGCAAAGGGGTATGTACAAAGGAAAGGGATCGATTTTGAGGAGATTTTCGCACCAGTTACACGATTAGAAACTGTTCGATTATTGCTTGCTCTTGCTGCTAAACATAGTTGGGAGGTACATCATCTTGATGTAAAGACGGAATTCTTAAATGGAGAAATCAAAGAGGAGGTGTATGTCTCCCAACTAGAGGGGTTCGTTCAAAAGGGTAGAGAACATTTGGTGTATAGGTTGTACAAAGCGCTCTATGGACTGCGACAAGCGCCCCGAGCATGGTATGTGAAGCTAAACAGATGTCTAGAAGATCTTGGCTTTGTAAGATGCCCTTAGGAGCACGCCGTTTACACCAAAAGGATCGAGGGGGAAATATTGATAATTTTCGTTTATGTTGACGATCTTTTGATTACTGGAACAAGCAAGGTTGTTATTGAGAAGTTTAAGACACAGATGAGTGAAAGGTTTGAAATGAGTGACCTGGGTTTATTGTCACATTACTTGGGAATTGAAGTAAGTCAGAGTCCTGGATATATAATTTTGAAACAAACAGCGTATGCAAGGAAGATACTGGAGAAAGCAGGGTTAGTAGAATGTAACCCAACCAGGTATCCAATGGACCCGAAAGAAGTCATTACAAAAGACGACGGAGGCAAAGAAGTGGATGCAACATTCTTTAAATCTTTGGTTGGAGGGTTACGTTATCTGATACACACTAGACCGGATATAGCGTTCTCCGTCGGTATTATTAGCAGGTTCATGGAAAGGCCAACATCAATTCACTTAAATGCAGCAAAGCGTATTTTGCGTTATATCAAAGGTACTCTGAACTTCGGTCTCATATACACTAAGGAAAGTGGAAACAGTATTCTTACTGGGTATTCAGACAGCGATTTGGCAGGGCATATTAAAGATAGGAGAAGTACCGGAGGGATGGTTTTTTATTTGAATGAAAGTTTAATAACTTGGGTGTCACAGAAACAAAGGTGTGTGGCTCTAAGTTCATGTAAAGCAGAGTTTATGGCAGCGACGGCAGCTGCGTGCCAAGCAATTTGGTTGAGGAACCTGTTAACTGAGGTAACTGGTGAGCAACTTGGTCATGTGATTCTATTCATCGACAACAAGTCAGCCATTGACCTTGCCAAAAACCCTGTATTTCATGGACGCAGCAAGCATATAAGTATTTGCTATCATTTTATTCGAGAATGTGTCGAGAGAGGTGAAATCCTAGTGAAGCACATCTGTTCAGAAAATCAACGTGCAGATATCCTTACTAAATCCATAGCAACATTTAAGTTTGAGAAGATGCGAAAGCTGCTCGGAGTGAAGGACCTGACTACACCAGTTTAGATTAAGGGGGAATTTGTTGGATATTTTAATCTAAACTCGGTAATTTATTCTTGTGCTGTCAGTCTGGAAATGGTCTTCATGCAGTAGCAAGTTTGTAGGGAGTAGTGGTTGAATAAACGTTTGTTGACTGAGGATGTTTAGGAAGTAGTTGGTTAGTTTTCCTTGTTTTTAGTTATTTCATTTTGGACTTTCCTTTATATGTGTAAGTTGCTGCATAATAAAAAACTAAGCCATTTGAGTGTAATCTTACTTTTCTCCAGCATATGTGTTAAACACGCGTGAGTTGATTTCATATATCTTTGATCTGTCTAACAATTGGTTAGATTTTGCAAGCCCTAATTTACCATCTACACCAATTCACGGGTAACAATTATTTTTGTATCTAGAGGTTAGTTGTATAGTACCTCTCTTAATGGAGCAACACATGAAAAGACCTCAATTCCCATGTTTATGTCTATAATTTCTATGTTTATATATATATATACCTCAATTGATAGTATTGGTATATGTGTGTGTATATATGACATGAATAAATCTTAGTACAATAAAAATTGAGGAAATGAAAAGAAAATATGGGGTAGTGTTTTAAATCTCCTGTTGTAGTCTAACAGTTGCTTAAAAGAGTTCACAACCTTAGAGTTACTTCTTTGTATAAGTTCTTAGAATTTGGGGTGCCTCTATAAATAAAATCGCGATTCTTTTAGTTTGCATATGCTATTTCACACATCATGTGTAGGATTTTGTTAAGTAATAATGTCCTATTATCTAATTTGTTTTTTTTATACAAATGTCAACTCATGTGTATATATATATATTTTGATACAGAGGGGTGATTTGTTATACATATGTATTGTTTATCTTTTCAGCTATATAAATTGAAGTTTCTGGTTTTTGATTTATTACCTAAGTGTAGCCTTGTGATAAAATAAATATTCTTTTTTTAATTAAAGCTCTAGCCATAGGAACACACCGTATGCATACTATTAAGTCCATGAAGCAGTGCTATATTTGGAACTAGTTATCAGTTATAATATGAATGTACAGGGTTGGCTTTGCATTTTGAAGTTCTTTGAATCATTGATTAGGTATTTTTCTTGTGGAAACACTAACATTAAATTTTAAGTTATCACCTTCACTACAAGAAATCTGGCCATTTACGACGGTTTTTTTGAACTGAAATCGTCGTAATTGAGCCATTTACGACGGAAAAAAATCGGTGTTTTTGGTCGAGTAGTAAGTTCGTTTTTTCGTCACAAGATAAAATTGCGTCGTAAGTTGGTGAACCTGGGCCCACATTAACAATTTAATAATAAATCAACTTACGACGAAAATAATCGTCGTATGTTGTTAACTTCCGACGGAAAAAATAGTCACTTTAAATCTTTTGGGACCCACCTTTAATAAATTACTAAAACAATTATGAACAACCTGTCGTAAATAATCCATAATTTCCGTCGTAAGTTTTATTCTCTAAAAGCATGCATCTTTCTGCTTTTCTGGTTCCAGCTATTTCAGCTTTCAAAATAAATTCTAAACCTGTTCAATCCGCAATTCCAATCTAAATATAATTGTATCCCAATTCAACACAAAATTAAAATTTGAATTTTATAACAAGCAATTATGCACACACTTATACACATCATAACTTAAAAATACAATAATTTACATAAATATTATCTTAGCTACTCAACTTCTATAATAATATTTAACCTTTGGTTATATAATACAGAATTGTAAATTCTCCTGCCTAATCTAATTTGCTCCTGTTTTGTGAAGAGGCCCATGTTCCATCCTATCATTTTTTGTAACTGGAGTTCACAATCATCTTGCAAACCATTTGCATTTGCACATTAACATTGGAAAGGCAAACCTCCTACAAATGATACCCAAATTATGTAAGTGCTAAAGTTACACTAGTTTACTACACATCTTTATAATTTATGTACATGTGCAGGTGCATTGTGTGCGTATATGTGAATTGATCAACAGAGTAGCTTAATGAAAAATACAAACAGAAGTTCTTACTCGTCTAGGACCGGCATGGGCACAAAATATGGAAAGAATCCTTGTTCCACAACGAACTTCAACCACAACCTGAACATGTAATTATATAATATCTAATAAACTTGGTTGGACACAAAAGCATTCAACAACAAATTTACATTTCATTTCTATCATGACATTTTCTAATTCTACATAAAGGTCAGCAATTAAACAATGATCACCGCAGTAAGGTTGCAGTAGCTAAGATACAATGGTCAAATACAACCATTACATTGTCTTGAATCCTTCCAAAAACTTAAAGATCTAATTGTAATAAACCTAATTACATTTCACATGATTATGGGCCCAAGGCTTTAATAAATAAGAATCAGCCGGCCTGAAGGGCCCCTCCAACCCACTAAGTCTGCTACTACTAGCCAAAAACCACCTAAACTACTACTGCAAAACAGAGTGATCAGATATACAAATCAGCAGTTTTTAGGTAGTATTAGCCTTCATTAGTTTACATTTTAAAAAAAAGATACAAACACACACAAAAACACACACATGTTACTAGACTGAACGAAAGCAAGAAATACATCACAGCTCAGATCAAATACAACAAACAAAATAGAATACTAAAACAAACTATATAACTTTATGTTGCAGTGACAAAAAAAGTTAAGGAAAAAGGAGATGATTAAATTTGTTTATACAAATGCTGAGTGTCGAAATCAAAGCGTGTACAGAAAAAAGTTTTACAAAATTAAAAACTCACTTCATTCTTTGTTTTACTAGTTATGCCGCAAGCCTTGATGGAGGAAATACGCAAGACTCTATATGCAGTGTAATCCACAAGAAATAGAAACCGAAAATACATGACATAGCAATGCTGATAGAAATAGAAACCGAAAATAGGACATTGTATTTGCTCAACCAATTTCTCAAATACATATACACAATTTCTCAACCAATTTAGGAACATCATATGTTGTAACAAATCAAACAAATACCAAAAAAAATAACAAAAAAATCCTCTGTTGGTAGTGAATTGAAGGAGCACTTACGGAATTGAGAACACGTCTTTTACTCCGATTTGGATTAGTCGGCGAGCTAGGTGACAGTCAAATCGAGATGAGAGAGAGACGGATACCTAAATCAAACCCCATAATTGAGAGAAAAACATACATACAATGAAGATATAAGCCATGGAAGCCCTGATCCCCCTTGACTGAAGGAGCAGCCGAAACCCTATTTTATCGCCGCACTTATTTTCCTTTCCAGAGAGAGTGAGAGATATAGGGTTAGTCTATTAAAAAGAAGATACGAGAAGATATGTTGGAATTATTTTAGGTAAAAAGGCGGTAATTTTGCCGCTCTCAGTAATTTAATTATTCTATAATTGTTTTACTAATATAACATTAATGTTATAACTTATTAATTTTAAAATTATTTAAAAAACACAATTTTATCTAATTCACTTCTTTTGAAAATGACCCGAAACCCGAAAAATAGTCATATTTCTCAACGATCCAACCGTATGGATGTTTATAGATATATACAAAAATATCAGTGATATAACTAAAATTTCATATCAAAATAATTTTATTAGTTTTGCACTTTAAAAGTCAAGCATGAGTTTGACTAGTACAACTAACTAGTGTTAAATCCTGAATTGGTGTTTCGATTATTTTAAAAATAATTTTCAATGATCCAACCGTATGGACGTCAATAGATATATATAGTGGTCATATAACCAAAATTTCATATCAAAATAATTTCATTTGGTTTGTCATTTTAACAGTTAAGCATGAGTTTGACTAATACAACTAACTAGTGCTTATTTCTGAATTTGTGTTTCGATTATTTTAAAAATACTTCTCAACGATCCAACCGTATGGATGTCAATAAATATATTTTTTAGTGATATAACCAAAATTTCTTATCAAAATATTTTTATTTGGTTTTCCATTTAAACAGTCAAGCATGAGTTTGACTAACACATCTAACTAGTGTTTAATCCTGAATTTATATTTTAATTATTTTAAAAATATTTCTCAAAGATCCAACCATATGGATGTCAATAAATATATATTTTAGTGATATAACCAAAATTTCATATAAAAATATTTTTATTTTGTTTGTCATTTTAACAGTCAAACATGAGTTTGACAAGTACATCTAACTAGTGTTTACTTCTGAATTTGTGTTTCGATTATTTTAAAAATATTTCTCAACGATCCAACCGTATGAATGTCAATAAATATATATATTAGTGATACAACCAAAATTTCATATCAAAATAATTTTATTTTGATTTCCATTTTAACAGTCAAGCATGAGTTTGACTAACACATCTAAGTAGTGTTTAATCCTGAATTTATATTTTAATTATTTTAAAAATATTTCTCAAAGATCCAACCGTATGGATGTCAATAAATATATATTTTACTGATATAACCAAAATTTCATATCAAAATAATTTTATTTGGTTTGTCATTTTAACAGTCAAACATGAGTTTGACTAGTACATCTAACTATGTTTAATCCTGAATTTGTATTTCGATTATTTTAAAAATATTTCTCAACGATCCAACCGTATGGATGTCAATAAATTTATATTTTAGTGATATAACCAAAATTTCATATCAAAATAATTTTATTTGGTTTGTCATTTTAACAGTCAAGCATGAGTTTGACTAGTACAAGTAACTAATGTTTACTTCTGAATTTGTGTTTCGATTATTTTAAAAATATTTCTCAACGATCCAACCATATGAATGTCCATAAATATATATATTAGTGATATAACCAAATTTTCATATCAAAATAATTTTATTTGATTTTCCATTTTAACAGTCAAGCATGAGTTTGTCTAGTACATCTAACTCGTGTTTAATCCTGAATTTGTATTTCGATTATTTTAAAAATATTTCTCAACGATCCAACCTTATGAATGTCAATAAATATATATATTAGTGATATAACCAAAATTTCATATCAAAATAATTTTATTTGGTTTTCCATTTTAACAATTAAGAATATATTTGACTATTACATCTAACTAGTGTTTAATCCTGAATTTATATTTTAATTATTTTAAAAATATTTCTCAACGATCCAACCGTATGGATGTCAATAAATATATATTTTATTGATATAACCAAAATTTCATATCAAAATATTTTTATTTGGTTTTCCATTTTAACAGTCAAGCATGAGTTTGCCTAACAAATCTAACTAGTGTTTAATCTTGAATTTATATCTTAATTATTTTAAAAATATTTCTCAAAGATCCAATCGTATGGATGTCAATAAATATATATTTTAGTGATATAACCAAAATTTCATAGTAAAATATTTTTATTTGGTTTGTCATTTTAACATTCAAACATGAGTTTGACTAGTACATCTAACAAGTGTTTAATTCTGAATTTGTGTTTCAATTATTTAAAAAATATTTCTCAACGATCCAACTGTATGAATGTCAATAAATATATATATTAGTGATATAACCAAAATTTCATATAAAAATAATTTTATTTTGTTTTCCATTTTAACAATCAAGAATGAATTTGACTAATACATCTAACTATGTTTAATCCTGAATTTGTATTTCGATTATTTTAAAAATATTTCTCAACGATCCAACCGTATGGATGTCAATAAATATATATCTTTGTGATATAACCAAAATTTCATATCAAAATAATTTTATTTGGTTTGTCATTTTAACAGTCAAGCATGAATTTGACTAGTACATCTAACTATGTTTAATCCTGAATTTGTATTTTGATTATTTTAAAAATATTTCTCAACGATCCAACTGCATGGACGTCAATAAATATATATTTTAGTGATATAACCAAAATTTCATATCAAAATAATTTTATTTGGTTTGTCATTTTAATAGTCAAGCATGAGTTTGACTAGTACAACTAACTAGTGTTTACTTCTGAATTTGTGTTTCGATTAATTTAAAAATATTTCTCAATGATCCAACCGTATGAATGTCAATAAATACATATATTAGTTATATAACCAAAATTTTATATCAAAATAATTTTATTTGGTTTTCCATTTTAACAGTCAAGTGTGAGTTTGACTAGTACATCTAACTCGTGTTTAATCCTGAATTTGTATTTCGATTATTTTAAAAATATTTCTCAACGATCCAACCGTATGAATGTCAATAAATATATATATTAGTGATATAACCAAGATTTCATATCAAAATAATTTTATTTGGTTTTCCATTTTAACAATCAAGAATTAATTTGACTAATACATCTAACTAGTGTTTAATCTTGAATTTATATTTTAATTATTTTAAAAATATTTCTCAACGATCCAACCATATGGATGTCAATAAATATATATTTTAGTGATATAACCAAAATTTCATATCAAAATACTTTTATTTGGTTTTCCATTTTTACAGTCAAGCATGAGTTTGACTAACAAATCTAACTAGTGTTTAATCTTGAATTTATATTTTAATTGTTTTAAAAATATTTCTCAAAGATCCAACCGTATGGATGTCAATAAATATATATTTTAGTGATATAACCAAAATTTCATATCAAAATATTTTTATTTGGTTTGTCATTTTAATAGTCAAACATGAGTTTGACTAGTACATCTAACTATGTTTAATCCTGAATTTGTATTTTGATTATTTTAAATATATTTCTCAACGATCCAACCGTATGGATGTCAATAAATATATATTTTAGTGATATAACCAAAATTTCATATCAAAATAATTTTATTTGGTTTTCCATTTTAACAGTCAAGCATGAGTTTGACTAGTACATCTAACTCGTGTTTAATCCTGAATTCGTATTTCGAATATTTTAAAAATATTTCTCAACGATCCAACCGTATGAATGTCAATAAATATATATATTAGTGATATAACCAAAATTTCATATCAAAATAATTTTTTTTTCCATTTTAACAATCAAGAATGAATTTGACTAATACATCTAACTCGTGTTTAATCCTGAATTTGTATTTCGATTATTTTAAAAATATTTCTCAACGATCCAACCGTATGAATGTCAACAAATATATATATTAGTGATATAACCAAAATTTCATATCAAAATAATTTTATTTTTTTTTCCATTTTAACAATCAAGAATGAATTTGACTTACACATCTAACTATGTTTAATCCTGAATTTGTATTTCGATTATTTTAAAAATATTTCTCAACGATCCAACCGTATGGATGTCAATAAATATATATTTTAGTGATATACCAAAATTTCATATCAAAATAATTTTATTTGGTTTTCCATTTTAACAATTAAGCATGAGTTTGACTAACACATCTAACTAGTGTTTAATCCTGAATTTATATTTTAATTATTTTAAAAATATTTCTCAAAGATTCAACCGTATGGATGTCAGTAAATATATATTTTAGTGATATAACCAAAATTTCATATCAAAATATTTTTATTTTGTTTGTCATTTTAACAGTCAAACATGAGTTTGACTAGTACATCTAACTAGTGTTTACTTCTGAATTTGTGTTTCGATTATTTTAAAAATATTTCTCAACGATCCAACCGTATGAATGTCAATAAATATATATATATATTAGTGATATAACCAAAATTTCATATCAAAATAATTTTATTTTGTTTTCCATTTTAACAATCAAGAATGAATTTGACTAATACATCTAACTATGTTTAATCCTGAATTTGTATTTCGATTATTTTAAAAATATTTTTCAACGATCCAACCATATGGATGTCAATAAATATATATTTTAGTGATATAACCAAAATTTCATATCAAAATAATTTTATTTGGTTTGTCATTTTAACAGTCAAGCATGAGTTTGACTAGTACAACTAACTAGTGTTTACTTCTGAATTTGTGTTTCGATTATATTAAAAATATTTCTCAATGATCCAACCATATGAATGTCAATAAATATATATATTAGTGATATAACCAAAATTTTGTATCAAAATAATTTTATTTGGTTTCTATTTTAACAGTCAACTATGAGTTTGACTAGTAGATCTAACTCGTCTTTAATCCTGAATTTTTATTTCGATTATTTTAAAAATATTTCTCAACGATCCAACCGTATAAATGTCAATAAATATATGTATTAGTGATATAACTAAAATTTCATATCAAAATAATTTTATTTGGTTTTCCATTTTAACAATCAAGAATGAATTTGACTAATACATCTCACTAATGTTTAATCTTGAATTTATATTTTAATTATTTTAAAAATATTTCTCAACGATCCAACCGTATGGATCTAAATAAATATATATTTTAGTGATATAACCAAAATTTCATATCAAAATATTTTTATTTGGTTTTCCATTTTAACAGTCAAGCATGAGTTTGATTAACACATCTAACTAGTGTTTAATCCTGAATTTATATTTTAATTATTTTAAAAATATTTCTCAAAGATCCAACCGTATTGATGTCAATAAATATATATTTTAGTGATATAAACAAAATTTCATATCAAAATATTTTTATTTTGTTTCTCATTTTAACAGTCAAACATGAGTTTGACTAGTACATCTAACTAGTGTTTACTTCTGAATTTGTGTTTTGATTATTTTAAAAATATTTCTCAACGATCCAACCGTATGAATGTCAATAAATATATATATTAGTGATATAACAAAAATTTTATATCAAAATAATTTTATTTGATTTTCCATTTTAACAATCAAGAATGAATTTGACTAATACATCTAACTATGTTTAATCCTCAATTTGTATTTCGATTATTTTAAAAATATTTCTCTACGATCCAACCGTATGGATGTCAATAAATATATATTTTAGTGATATAACCAAAATTTCATATCAAAATAATTTTATTTGGTTTGTCATTTTAACAGTAAGCATGAGTTTGACTAGTACAACTAACTAGTGTTTACTTCTGAATTTGTGTTTCGATTATTTTAAAAATATTTCTCAACGATCCAACCGTATGAATGTCAATAAATATATATATTAGTGATATAACCAAAATTTCATATCAAAATAATTTTATTTGGTTTTCCATTTTAACAGTCAAGCATGAGTTTGATTAGTACATCTAACTTGTGTTTAATCCTGAATTTGTATTTCGATTATTTTAAAAATATTTCTCAACGATCCAACCGTATGAATGTCAATAAATATATATATTAGTGATATAACCAAAATTTCATATTAAAATAATTTTATTTGGTTTCCATTTTAACAGTCAAGAATGAATTTGACTAATACATCTAACTTGTGTTTAATCCTGAATTTGTATTTCGATTATTTTAAAAATATTTCTCAAGGATCCAACCGTATGGATGTCAATAAATATATATTTTAGTGATATAACCAAAATTGCATATCAAAATAATTTTATTTGGTTTGTCATTTTAATAGTCAAGCATGAGTTTGACTAGTACAACTAACTAGTGTTTACTTCTGAATTTGTGTTTTGATTATTTTAAAAATATTTCTCAATGATCCAACCGTATGAATGTCAATAAATATATATATTAGTGATATAACCAAAATTTTATATCAAAATAATTTTATTTGGTTTTCCATTTTAAGAGTTAAGCATGAGTTTGTTTAGTACATCTAACTCGTGTTTAATCCTGAATTTGTATTTCGATTATTTTAAAAATATTTCTCAACGATCCAACCGTATGAATGTCAATAAATATATATATATTAGTGATATAACCAAAATTTCATATTAAAATAATTTTATTTGGTTTTCCATTTTAACAATCAAGAATGAATTTGACTAATACATCTAACTAGTGTTTAATCCTCAATTTGTATTTCGATTATTTTAAAAATATTTCTCAACGATCCAACCGTATGGATGTCAATAAATATATATTTTAGTGATATAACCAAAATTTCATATCAAATAATTTTATTTGGTTTGTCATTTTAACAGTCAAGCATGAGTCTGACTAGTACAACTAACTAGTGTTTACTTCTGAATTTCTGTTTCGATTATTTTAAAAATAATTCTCAACGATCCAACCATATGAATGTCAATAAATAAATATATATATATATTAATGATATAACCAAAATTTCATATCAAAATAATTTTATTTGGTTTTCCATTTTTACAGTCAAGCATGAGTTTGACTAGCACATCTAACTAGTGTTTAATCCTGAATTTATATTTTAATTATTTTAAAAATATTTCTCAACGATCCAACCGTATGGATGTCAATAAATATATATTTTATTGATATAACCAAAATTTCATATCAAAATATTTTTATTTGGTTTTCCATTTTAACAGTCAAGCATGAGTTTGCCTAACAAATCTAACTAGTGTTTAATCTTGAATTTATATCTTAATTATTTTAAAAATATTTCTCAAAGATCCAATCATATGGATGTCAATAAATATATATTTTAGTGATATAACCAAAATTTCATAGTAAAATATTTTTATTTGGTTTGTCATTTTAACATTCAAACATGAGTTTGACTAGTACATCTAACAAGTGTTTAATTCTGAATTTGTGTTTCAATTATTTGAAAAATATTTCTCAACGATCCAACCGTATGAATGTCAATAAATATATATATTAGTGATATAACCAAAATTTCATATAAAAATAATTTTATTTTGTTTTCCATTTTAACAATCAAGAATGAATTTGACTAATACATCTAACTATGTTTAATCCTGAATTTGTATTTCGATTATTTTAAAAATATTTCTCAACGATCCAACCGTATGGATGTCAATAAATATATATCTTTGTGATATAACCAAAATTTCATATCAAAATAATTTTATTTGGTTTGTCATTTTAACAGTCAAGCATGAATTTGACTAGTACATCTAACTATGTTTAATCCTGAATTTGTATTTTGATTATTTTAAAAATATTTCTCAACGATCCAACCGTATGGACGTCAATAAATATATATTTTAGTGATATAACCAAAATTTCATATCAAAATAATTTTATTTGGTTTGTCATTTTAATAGTCAAGCATGAGTTTGACTAGTACAACTAACTAGCGTTTACTTCTGAATTTGTGTTTCGATTATTTTAAAAATATTTCTCAATGATCCAACCGTATGAATGTCAATAAATATATATATTAGTTATATAACCAAAATTTTATATCAAAATAATTTTATTTGGTTTTCCATTTTAACAGTCAAGTGTGAGTTTGACTAGTACATCTAACTCGTGTTTAATCCTGAATTTGTATTTCGATTATTTTAAAAATATTTCTCAACGATCCAACCGTATGAATGTCAATAAATATATATATTAGTGATATAACCAAAATTTCATATCAAAATAATTTTATTTGGTTTTCCATTTTAACAATCAAGAATTAATTTGACTAATACATCTAACTAGTGTTTAATCTTGAATTTATATTTTAATTATTTTAAAAATATTTCTCAACGATTCAACCATATGGATGTCAATAAATATATATTTTAGTGATATAACCAAAATTTCATATCAAAATACTTCTATTTGGTTTTCCATTTTTACAGTCAAGCATGAGTTTGACTAACAAATCTAACTAGTGTTTAATCTTGAATTTATATTTTAATTGTTTTAAAAATATTTCTCAAAGATCCAACCGTATGGATGTCAATAAATATATATTTTAGTGATATAACCAAAATTTCATATCAAAATATTTTTATTTGGTTTGTCATTTTAATAGTCAAACATCAGTTTGACTAGTACATCTAACTATGTTTAATCCTGAATTTGTATTTTGATTATTTTAAATATATTTCTCAACGATCCAAGCGTATGGATGTCAATAAATATATATTTTAGTGATATAACCAAAATTTCATATCAAAATAATTTTATTTGGTTTTCCATTTTAACAGTCAAGCATGAGTTTGACTAGTATAACTCGTGTTTAATCCTGAATTCGTATTTCGATTATTTTAAAAATATTTCTCAACGATCCAACCGTATGAATGTCAATAAATATATATATTAGTGATATAACCAAAATTTCATATCAAAATAATTTTTTTTTCCATTTTAACAATCAAGAATGAATTTGACTAATACATCTAACTCGTGTTTAATCCTGAATTTGTATTTCGATTATTTTAAAAATATTTCTCAACGATCCAACCGTATGAATGTCAACAAATATATATATTAGTGATATAACCAAAATTTCATATCAAAATAATTTTATTTTTTTTTCCATTTTAACAATCAAGAATGAATTTGACTTACACATCTAACTATGTTTAATCCTGAAATTGTATTTCGATTATTTTAAAAATATTTCTCAACGATCCAACCGTATGGATGTCAATAAATATATATTTTAGTGATATACCAAAATTTCATATCAAAATAATTTTATTTGGTTTTCCATTTTAACAATTAAGCATGAGTTTGACTAACACATCTAACTAGTGTTTAATCCTGAATTTATATTTTAATTATTTTAAAAATATTTTTCAAAGATCCAACCGTATGGATGTCAGTAAATATATATTTTAGTGATATAACCAAAATTTCATATCAAAATATTTTTATTTTGTTTGTCATTTTAACAGTCAAACATGAGTTTGACTAGTACATCTAACTAGTGTTTACTTCTGAATTTGTGTTTCGATTATTTTAAAAATATTTCTCAACGATCCAACCGTATGAATGTCAATAAATATATATATATATTAGTGATATAACCAAAATTTCATATCAAAATAATTTTATTTTGTTTTCCATTTTAACAATCAAGAATGAATTCGACTAATACATCTAACTATGTTTAATCCTGAATTTGTATTTCGATTATTTTAAAAATATTTTTCAACGATCCAACCATATGGATGTCAATAAATATATATTTTAGTGATATAACCAAAATTTCATATCAAAATAATTTTATTTGGTTTGACATTTTAACAGTCAAGCATGAGTTTGACTAGTACAACTAACTAGTGTTTACTTCTGAATTTGTGTTTCGATTATATTAAAAATATTTCTCAATGATCCAACCATATGAATGTCAATGAATATATATATTAGTGATATAACCAAAATTTTATATCAAAATAATTTTATTTGGTTTCTATTTTAACAGTCAACTATGAGTTTGACTAGTAGATCTAACTCGTGTTTAATCCTGAATTTTTATTTCGATTATTTTAAAAATATTTCTCAACGATCCAACCGTATAAATGTCAATAAATATATGTATTAGTGATATAACTAAAATTTCATATCAAAATAATTTTATTTGGTTTTCCATTTTAACAATCAAGAATGAATTTGACTAATACATCTCACTAATGTTTAATCTTGAATTTATATTTTAATTATTTTAAAAATATTTCTCAACGATCCAACCGTATGGATCTAAATAAATATATATTTTAGTGATATAACCAAAATTTCATATCAAAATATTTTTATTTGGTTTTCCATTTTAACAGTCAAGCATGAGTTTGATTAACACATCTAACTAGTGTTTAATCCTGAATTTATATTTTAATTATTTTAAAAATATTTCTCAAAGATCCAACCGTATTGATGTCAATAAATATATATTTTAGTGATATAAACAAAATTTCATATCAAAATATTTTTATTTTGTTTCTCATTTTAACAGTCAAACATGAGTTTGACTAGTACATCTAACTAGTGTTTACTTCTGAATTTGTGTTTTGATTATTTTAAAAATATTTCTCAACGATCCAACCGTATGAATGTCAATAAATATATATATTAGTGATATAACAAAAATTTTATATCAAAATAATTTTATTTGGTTTTCCATTTTAACAATCAAGAATGAATTTGACTAATACATCTAACTATGTTTAATCCTCAATTTGTATTTCGATTATTTTAAAAATATTTCTCTACGATCCAACCGTATGGATGTCAATAAATATATATTTTAGTGATATAACCAAAATTTCATATCAAAATAATTTTATTTGGTTTGTCATTTTAACAGTAAGCATGAGTTTGACTAGTACAACTAACTAGTGTTTACTTCTGAATTTGTGTTTCGATTATTTTAAAAATATTTCTCAACGATCCAACCTGTTAGATATATTTGATAATGTCATGGCTAATATGTTTTATGTTTAGATTTCAGATCTTATTTGAACAGAACAAATCAGTACTTAACTGATCAGTACTTATACTGGAAGTCAGAACTTAAGGGATATCAGTACTTATGTTATCAGGAGATAGATATCAGAACTTAAGTGCTGAAGGACGATCAGATAAGGACAGTAGCTGATTAAAGTTAAGAAGATCAAGATAAACATAAGAAGAGATATGCATGAAGAAGGAATTCCGTGAAGAATGGAATACTTGGAATAGAAGATATCTGATTGATATATTTTAGGAAGCAGAATTATATTCCATATCAATTAGCGAATATCTTGTAACTGTGTAGTATATAAACACAGAAATAGAGTTTACACTATATGTGTTATCATTATCGAGAATATTATTTAGTATAACTCTAGCAGCTCTCGTGATATTTTGTTCATCACTGAGAGATAACAGTTCCAGATTGTAACAGAGTTTATTGTTTAAATAAAGTTTGTTTTCTGTTACATAAGTTCTTGAAGTTCGATTTGATTGTGATAAACACTGTATTCACCCCCTCTACAGTGAAAGTGTGACCTAACAAGTGGTATCAGAGCTATCTGTTAACACACATACAGTTAAAGATCCAAACACAGTCATGTCTGACACAGAAACTCCAACTAAGCCTACCAAAACTGAGGAATCATCAAAGACATCAATTCAGAGTCGATATGAGACTATCAGAGTTCCCATATTGAGACCATCTGAATATCCCATATGGAAGGTAAGGATGACCATGTTTCTGGAAGCAACAGATCCAGAATACCTTGATAGAATCAGGGAAGGGCCTCACAAACCTACCAAGCTCGCTGTTGTAGTTCCAGGTGAAGCAGCAATGACCGTACCAAAGGAAAAGAATGATTACACTGCTGAAGATATAGCATCTATTGCTAAGGATGCCAAGGTACGTCACTTATTGCATAGTGCCATTGATAATGTAATGTCAAACAGGGTAATCAACTGCAAGACTGCTAAGGAGATATGGGATGCACTGGAGACAAGGTGTCAAGGAACTGAAACAGTTAAGAAGAACAGGAAGACAATACTCACTCAAGAGTATGAACACTTTGACTCTAGGACTAATGAGTCATTGACTGATGTGTATGAAAGATTTGTCAAACTCTTGAATGACTTGTCATTGGTTAATAAGGAGTATGATCTTGAAGATACAAATCTCAAATTCCTGTTAGCTCTTCCTGAATGTTGGGATTTGAAGGCAACAACAATAAGAGACAACTACAATCTTGATGAAACAACTCTTGATGAAATCTATGGAATGCTCAAGACTCATGAACTTGAGATGGAACAAAGAAGCAAGAGAAAAGGAGGAAAGTCAAGGACAGTTGCTCTCAAGGTTGAAGAGGAATCCCCCAAACCATCTTCCTCAAAGAAAGATAAGGGTAAAGCTCTTATCATAAAATCTGATACTGAGTCATCAAGTTCTGAGAGTGATGATGACTCAGATTCTGAAAGCTTGCCTGAAACTGATGCTGATGAGGAGATGATGAAGCTGTGTGCTCTTATGGTGAAAGGAATCACAAAGATTGCATACAGGAAGTTCAGGAAGGGAAAGAAGTTTTCCAGGAAAGGCATAAGTCCTGATAAGAAGAATTTCAGAAGATCTGAAGGAAAAGGAGGAAAGTCTGACAAAGGAGATTATGCTAATGTTAAATGTTATAATTGTGGTGAGAAAGGCCACATATCTCCTGAGTGCAAGAAGACCAAGAATGACAAAGGCAAAGCTCTTGTCACAAAGCAGAAAAGCTGGACAGACACCTCAGACTCTGAAAGTGAGGAGAACTATGCATTGATGGCAAATGCTGAAAAATCAAGTTCTGAGAGCAGTTCTGAAACTGCTGAAACAAAGGTACCTCAGACTACTTATGCTTTTCATACTGATGATATTAATGAGTTGAGAAGATATCTTAAAACCATGTTTGTTAGTTATAGAGATCAAACTTTAACATGTGAAAGATTAACTTCTGAAAATCTTGCTTTTAAGAAAAGAAACAATTTCTTAGAAAAAGAGTTAGTCATGTTTCATCAAACTCAGAAGGATAGAGATGATGCTTTTTATGTTAGGGATGAAGTGCTAAAAATGAATGAATCTCTAAAAACTGAGTTAGAAAAGGAGAGAGAGATTATCAGAACTTGGACTAACTCTGGCAAAACAACTCAAAATTTGCTGAGCAGTGGAAACTGGAAAGAGGGCTTAGGTTATGAAGAAAATAATGAAAAAGGAACTGAAGAAATTAAGCCTGTTGATAAGCAAAAGCCGAAGTTAAAACCTGTTAAGTTTGTAACTGAAAAATCCGAAACTGAGAAATCAGAAGTTAAAAAGGAATTAGCTTCTGACAAACTAAAACAGGAAAAGACAGCTGAAGTTAACATAGGCTTAATGACAAAGAAGCAGCTTAAGCATAAGCTGAAAGATGTTAAGAATGCAAACAAGGTAAAATCACCTAGGAAAAACAGGAATGGAAAGGAAGGTGTGAATAAAAGCAATAACTATAAATCTATTCCTGATGCTCCTAGGAAAGCATGTTATAACTGTGGAAGTTCTAACCATCTGGCTTCTTTTTGCAGGAAGAATAAGAATATTAACTCCTTATCTACAAAGTCAGGAGTTAAGAGTCAGTCTGTTAGATACAAACCACAAAATCCTTGTTTTCATTGTGGTAGTTTATGGCATTCCATTTATACTTGTAAGGAATATCATAGTTTGTACTATGATTATTATCAAATAAAACCTTCTTTAAAGAAAGTTTCTGTTGTTCCTTCTAGTATAAGTTCTGATAAGAAAACTGTTAACATAAAATCTGATGTTAAATCCGCTGCAAATGTTAACAAACCTAAAAAGGCCAAAGGATCCAAGCAAGTCTGGGTCCTTAAAACTAATAATTAGTGGTCTTTTTGATTGCAGGGCAACAGGAAAAATATTTTAGTTCTGGACAGTGGATGTTCAGGACACATGACTGGAAATAAGGCCCTGCTATCAGACTTTGTGGAGAAAGCTGGCCCAAGTGTTTCTTATGGAGATGGCAACATTGGAAAAACTTTGGGATATGGCAATATCAATCTTGGGAATGTCATCATTAAAGATGTAGCTCTAGTCTCAGGACTTAAACACAACTTACTAAGTATAAGTCAAATCTGTGACAGAGGTTATCATGTTGATTTCTTTGCAGAACATTGTGAAATAGTTAGTAAATCTAAAGGAAAAATTGTTCTGAAGGGATTCAGGCGTGGTAACATTTATGAAGCTAAGCTTTCAACAAGTTCTGATGGTTCTGCAATCTGTTTAGTGAGTAGAGCCTCAACTGAAGAAAGCTGGAATTGGCACAAGAAACTCTCTCATTTAAACTTCAACAAGATAAATGAACTGATCAAGAAAGATCTTGTGAGAGGACTGCCAAAATCAGTGTTTGTTCCTGATGGTCTTTGTGACTCATGTCAGAAGGCTAAACAAAGAAAATCTTCATTCAAGAGCAAGACTGAATCATCAATTCTTGAGCCTTATTATCTACTTCATGTTGATCTATTTGGTCCAGTGAATGTCATGTCTATTGCAAAGAAGAAATATGCGTTGGTCATAGTAGATGAGTTCACCAGATACACATGGGTGTATTTCTTGCACACAAAAAGTGAAACTGCATCTATCCTGATTGATCATGTCAAACATCTGGATAAATTGATCAAAGATTCTGTGAAAATTTTGAGGAGTGATAATGGCACTGAATTCAAGAATTTGATAATGGAAGAGTTCTGCAAAAATCATGGAATAAAGCAAGAATTTTCTGCTCCTGGAACTCCACAGCAAAATGGAGTTGTTGAAAGGAAGAATAGAACTCTAATTGAAGCTGCACGAACAATGCTTGAAGAAGCAAAGCTTCCAACCTATTTCTGGGCTGAAGCTGTGCAGACTGCTTGTTTTACTCAAAATGCAACACTCATTAACAAGCATGGAAAAACACCATATGAGATGGTGAAGAACAAGAAGCCAAATCTCATATACTTTCATGTATTTGGATGTAAATGTTTTGTTCTCAAGACTCATCCTGAACAGCTATCCAAGTTTGATCTAAAAGCTGATGAGGGAATCTTTGTAGGATATCCACTTTCTACAAAAGCCTTCAGAGTCTATAATTTGAGAACAAAAGTGGTCATGGAATCTATCAATGTCTCTGTTGATGACAAGAAGATCACTGGACTTGAAGATTGCATTGATCATGATAAGCTGAGATTTGAAAATGAAGATTCATATTCTGATATCTCAAGTCCTGACAGTCTAAGTCCTGATACTGTAAATTCTGATGGATTAAACTCTGATGTTATTGAAACTGTGGTGACTACGTCAAAGGAAGATGCACCAATGCAGGGGGAGCATACTCAAGATATTATCACATCTCAAGAAGCATCAGAACATACATCTGGCTCTTCAAATTCTGATTCGTCAAGTTCTGATAAGCCAAGTACTGACAGTGCTGAAAATCTAAATACTGAAGGATCCAACTCAGAGAGCATAGTTTCAGGGGGAGCATCAGAAAATGAAACCGAAGACAGCATGAATCATGGGGGAGCATCCAGTTCTAGAGAAAATCTTCCATCTGCAAGGAAGTGGACAAAATCACATACACCTGATTTAATAATTGGAAATCCTGAGGCAGGTGTCAGAACTAGAACAGGAAGAGTTGAATGAATTTGAAAGAAACAAAGTCTGGACCTTAGTGCCAAGACCCAAGAATAGATCGGTTGTTGGTACAAAGTGGGTATTCAGAAACAAAACTGACAGTGATGGCATAATTGTAAGGAACAAGGCAAGGCTGGTTGCAAAAGGATATTCTCAACAGGAGGGAATTGACTATGATGAAACATTTGCTCCAGTTGCTAGGTTAGAAGCCATAAGGATATTCATGGCTTATGCTGCTCACAAAAAGTTTACTGTCTTTCAAATGGATGTGAAAAGTGCTTTTCTCAATGGAGAATTGGAAGAGGAAGTATATGTTGAACAACCTCCAGGCTTTGTAGATTCCAAACATCCAGATTATGTCTACAGGCTTGATAAAGCACTTTATGGACTTAAGCAAGCTCCAAGAGCATGGTATGAGACTTTAGCTCAGTTTCTTCTGGAAAGTGGATTCAACAGAGGAACTATTGACAAAACATTGTTCTATCTCAATCATGGCAAGGACTTACTTCTGATCCAGATTTATGTTGATGATATTATTTTTGGGTCTCCAAATGACAAACTTTGCAAAAAGTTTGCCAACCTAATGAAGTCAAGATATCAGATGAGTATGATGGGAGAACTTAGTTATTTTCTGGGCCTTCAAGTCAAGCAGACTGAAGAAGGAACTTTTATTTGTCAATCTAAGTATACCAGAAACTTGCTGAAGAAATTTGGAATGCAAGACTGTTCAAGTGCATCCACTCCCATGGCCACTGCAACAAAACTGGATAAAGATACTGGTAATTCAGTAGATATTACTGATTACAGAGGTATGATTGGCTCACTTCTCTATCTAACTGCTAGTAGACCAGATATCATGTTTGCTACCTGTCTTTGTGCAAGATTTCAAGCAAATCCAAGAGAACCTCACTTAACAGCTGTAAAAAGAATCTTTAAGTATCTTAAAGGAACAGCTGATCTAGGATTATGGTATCCTAGAGAATCAGATTTTAAATTAATAGGTTACTCAGATGCAGATTTTGCAGGTTGCAAAATTGACAGGAAAAGCACAAGTGGAAGCTGCCAATTTCTTGGAGGCAGGTTGGTTTCTTGGTATAGCAAGAAACAAAAGTCAATTTCCACATCAACTGCAGAAGCAGAGTATATTGCTGCAGGAAGCTGCTGTGCACAGATTCTCTGGATGAAGAATCAGTTACTGGATTATGGGTTAACATATTTCAAAATCCCTATTTACTGTGATAATCAAAGTGCTATTGCTATGACAGGTAATCCAGTTCAACACTCTATGACAAAGCACATCAGCATCAGGTACCATTTCATCAGGGAACATGTGGATGAAGGTACAGTGGAATTGCATTTTGTTCCCACAGATCAACAAGTAGCAGATATCTTCACAAAACCACTGTGTGAAGCTACCTTTTCAAAATTGGTAAATGAACTTGGAATGATTTCAGGTTCTTTCTCTAAATCTGCTTAAACTTGTTCTATGTCATCAGACTTTATGATCAGTATTTACAGAATTAATCTCTTTGTATATTCTGTGCATTAATTGATAAATGTCTTTAAGTACTGACTGTTGTCTGATATATGTTTCTAAACTCTGATAAGTGATATGTCTGTTTCAGTAACTATTTAATCCCATGAGGATAACTGTGCTAGATACTGACCTACTAGTCTTCAATAAACAAATGATCCCATGAAAGAAGTAATTATTTCTGTGGAAATCTTATGACACAAGCAAATTCTGATAACTGAGCTTAGTTAAGTTTACTTTGTATATCTTATTACTAAGTCACAAATTAGAATAATGCTACTCATCTGTTTAAGTTCTGATTCTAGTAAAACTGCTGAATGTACTAAGTGCTGATAAACCTCACTTATCAAAAGAAAAAGAAAAAGAATCAAAGAATAATATCAGGTACTGCTTTGAGATCTAGAGTAAAAATGTGAATGGGACGACCCAAGTGCATTGCTGGTATTAAGTAAATATGCATTAGAAAAGCAAAATATTTTTCTTGGTGACTTTTCACACTCTATGATTACTGGAGAAATACTCTGATAATAGCATAAATTCTAATAAACAGTCGTGACTCACTTACACTGAGAAGCCTCTGTAAAATAGAATTTCAAAAGATGCATAAAATTAGCACAAAAACAGTAGAGGTGGACTCATGCATGAACTCATTTATCAGTAGGTTTCAGGATAATGACAGCTCTTTAGCAAAATTTTAATTATGACTTATTTCTAAGATGTACTGAAGTAGATCAGACTTTACTCTTTGTCTGTTATTTAGCTTAATGCACACACACATCACTCCATATGAATGATGAAATTTCTGTGGTGGTCTATGTTATTTTAGATAAACAGTCATTGTGTCACTTCTGCACAAATTCTGAGGACAAGTTCTAGTTCCACGTTCTGATGATTAAGTTCTGACGTTCATAACTAAGAACTTGTATGAGTATTTACTAAGATAGATATCCCTTGTTCGAGTTAAGACATTATGTTCTGATGACTGTTAAGTTCTGGTATAGGTCTAAGTTCTGATCTTTCAGTCTAACCCTTTACTTGACTTATCTGTGAATAAAATTTGGTAACAGTCTCAGATTAATTTCGAAATGTTGAAGTGGAAGATTAATAGTCTATGGTTAAAACATAATGGCACTCGTCCTTGAACAGTTCACTCTTGTTACATGTGCACATTCTTTTTCCAATGACTGCTTATTCTTTTTCAAAGTCTAGGGAGACGAGGTAGAATTACTTCTACCTGTCAGCATTCAATTTCTTTGCGTCTCTTGGCATTCTCTTGCCTATATATGCAGCCACTTCACATTAGTCTTCTCATCCCACTTGTATCACAAATTCAGTCTTGTTTTTCATTTACTATCACAAATGGCTGAATTTGGCTGGTTCTACAATTACGGTGATGAGACTGTGCATGTCTTTTTGAATGGAATTCCAACTCCCTACCCTATCACCAATATCCCTCACAATCTCTGGATTCAATTTCCAGAGGTTATCAAACGTGATCTGATGGCCGTTCGAAGAGACCTTCACCTTCGTCGTATCCGTCAGCAAGAGCGAATCATTCGACTCGCTATCTTGTTTGTCGAAGATAGGAAGAGGAAGATGACTTAATCTCTTCTTCTTCCTGTTCTTCTTCATCCTCAGCTTTGTCAGGCTTCTTAGCTAGGACTAAAACTGTTGATGTTAGGATTAGAAGCTTAGGGAAAATCTTGTATTGATGTAATTTCTATTTCATATATGTATTGACTTGATATATTAATGAAAACTGTCTTTACTTCAAGATTTTGTCTCTGAGTTATTTTATCTTGTGTTGATAAATCCTGATTGATATTCTGATGACCATTTAAATTTTGTTTAAGTTCTGATTCTCCGTCAGCACTTATTCATAGAAATTATCTCGGTCATTTTTAACATGATTCATTTTCAGAATATTAATGTTGCAGTGAAAAACAATCCAATCAGTGATAACGGGTTAAAATTTGAATTGTTTCCCTTGATAAAAGGAACAGTTTTTTTTCTTCTTGAAACTCGGCAAATGGGTAAGTCATGATTACTGTTTTCTCGAGCCCAGTAACTATCCGTTATTACTGCATGTCTGACAGGTGTCCAACGGTAACATTTTTTTTTATAAGTACAGCAGAGAGAAGATTTCTTTAATCTTTTTAATTTCTTCATCTTCTATCTCTCTTCTTACTTTTACTCTCTTTCACTTTACTATTTCCGTTGTTTTCATACAGATATTATCTCAAACACCTAACAGGCATACTTGAATTTCAATATTTTTTTTCACATGGCACCAAAGGATTTAATCATTGATGGAGCAAAGTTCGTTCCAAACAACTATGCTGCAATTCTTGATCATACTGAAGCTCCATCTGAATTGCATTTTGTGCAAGATCTTCTTGCACATAGTGAGGTTGGGTACGCCTTAACTCAGCCTGAATTCTTTTCAAGTCAACAAGTTCTGAGGTTCTGGAGGACTGGCGTTTTTGATGATGGTGGTAACCGTGGAACTCCCAGTATTATTTTCCAAGTGGGTGATTCATCTTTTGTAGTCACTCCTGGTACAGTACGCAGGGCTTTACATCTTCCAGAGGATTGTACTTTCTCAATTCCAGAGGACTCAGCCCTTCGGGAGTTAATGGCTGAATTGGGATATGAAAAGAGTCTGACAAAACTTGGACAATTGAAACGGGCTAATATCAGAAGAGAATGGAGTTTCTTCTTCGATTGCATCACCAAGGCCTTTGGCAACAAGTGTTCAAATTTTGATGCCATCCCAATTCTAAGTCAGCACATCGGAATGCTCAACCTTCTTCTTCAGCACCTACTGTGAAGCCTACATCCTCTAAGCCAAAGAGAACAAAGACTGTTCCTCAAACATTTCAGAAGAAGCGGAGGATTACTTTGAGAGATGAATCAGATTCTGAGGATCAGATTCCATCTTCCGAACCTATGATATATGAAGCTGAGAAGGCAACTTCTCAGAAGGATTCTGCAATTGGGGGTTCTAGGCTTCTCAAGAGGCTTAGACGTATGACGGTTCCTGCAACTCCCAAGGAATCCACATCAACAAGGAAGTACAAGAAACAGAGGGCACAGAGGCCAGTTTCAGATGATGAGGAGGAAGCAACTAAGGAAGGGGATCAGGAATCTCTGATCTCGCAAGACAAGGAATTTGCTCCAGTCACTTCTTCTCCGTCAACTCAATCTCAGGAACCTGAATCTGACAAGGCTAATTCACCTTCTATATCTCTTGTTGATCCAGGCACAAGTGCTGAAATTGATATTCAGAACTTGGTTGTGCCTGAAATACTTTTGTTAGAAGCTCCAACAACAAATAATCCTTCCACAACACCTGTTACTGATGCTGTTCAAACTTCTGAGTTATCACTATCACCTTCTCTGCATCAAGATGATGATCAGATTTTAGGTGAGCATCAGGATATGGCTGTTGATCAGAACCTAGTATCCGATCAGCAATTAGAGGATGTTGAAGCCTCCATTGCTACTCACACAGTTGTCTTATCAGAAGATACTGATTCTTTAAGTTCTGATGCTGCAAATGTTGGAGATACTGGTGAAGCTGCTACAACTGTAGATGCTGATGCAGCAGGTCCTTCAGGACATACTCCTCCATTGACTCTTCCTAAGTCTGAACTGCTAAAGGAGTTTGTTATCAGGGATGCACCAGTACCTTGGAGTGAAACTCCTGCAGGTCAGGAGTGGACTAAGGAATGGAACTCAGTTTGATGTGTTCCAAATGCTTTACATCTTGCTGAGCACTTGACTAAAGCTGATGAAATGTTAAATTCTGATGATTTTAAAACCCAGCTTAGAGTCACTGCATTGAGTACTAAACATCTACAAGGTCTTCATTCCAATACTCATGCAGAGCTACACAAGATTCAGGAGAACTTTATTAAACAGGAACAAGTTTGGAAACTTGATAAGAAAAAGTTCTTCCAACCTACCATTGACAGGGTTGCTTATATTGAGAAAACTCAAGAGAAGCAACAAGCTCAGATTGATCAAATTCTGACAAATCAAGCTTCTCAGCAATCGCAACTTACTGAAATCCAGACCTCAGTGGAACTACTTATCTCTCTTTTATTACCTGCTGATGCCAAAAAGGGGGAGAAGGTAATTAAGTCCAAATGCAAAACCAACAAGTCACTGCAAGGAAAGGATGATGGAAAAGATGACCAAGGAAATTCTGGAATGGGTAGTGGTCATAGTCAAGGTAGAAGGTTTACATCAAGACAAGCTAGTCACAGAACAAGTTCTGATACTGGGAAAAGAATAAGTTCTGCTGCTGGTAAAAGGATAAGTTCTGATGAACTTCTAGATCTTGATGAGGAAATGTCAAGACAGTTATTTCTTCAAGAAAATCCAGGGATGGACTTGGAAAGTTTAAAGGAAGAAGAAGCCAGACTTAAATCAGAGAAAGTCACATCTAAATCTGAAGCTTCTGGTAAAAAGTTACTTCCAAAACCTAAAGGCATTGTGATCAAAGAAAGGATACATACTGAAGAAACTTTGGCTAGATCACAACCACAGATAGATCCAAGATCCAAGGGTAAAGAAAAGGTTGGTGAACCTATCAAGCCTTATGTACCTCCTGAGGAAGAAGAAATTACTGATGGAAAAGATAATCTTGCTCTGACTTCAAGAAAAGTTCTTAAAACAACCTCTGACATGGCTCAAGTTGTTCAGAGTCAAGAAATTGTAAGTTCTGATATTCAGAAGAAGCAAGTAACCTCTGACAGTGCTCAAGTTAACTTGATATCAGAAAATAAATCTAAAATACTCCTACCAGGATTCACTAAAGCAAAACAGACTCAATCTTTGAAGACTACTTCAAGTGGTTTTGAAGCAAGAGTAGTTACTGGAAAGGAAGCTAGAGATAAAACTGGATTGGGAAGTGCTGATGAAAGAAGAGTACACAACACTACTGATGATCCAACTTCCTTGTGTGAACCAGGTATTGGAGCAACTCCTGAAAGATTGAATCAACTAGAATCTGTACAGATGGTTTACCATACCTACTTGAAAGAATACATCATGTTGTATTTCATGACAGATGGTAGGGTTTATCATATAAGACAAAATGCCATTCCGTTGAAGTATTTTGAAGAATTGGAGCATGTATTGTTCTTACTTCAAGTGGATGACAGAATAACAGAGACTGCTGCAAACTACTTAAAGGAACAGATTCAGAGACAGAAAAGACTTTATTCTGTTAAGTCTGACAGCAGATATGTTCCAAAGTACAGAAATCACAATGGTGATATTGTTGATATGAAGCCTAATACTGCACAGATCAGAACATATCTTGGTATTAAGGGGCTTGAATTCAATCTAGAGTCTAATAAAGCTTATGTCATAAGACTAGATCGGGAGTTGAGAAAAGCAAAGATTAATGATCTCAGAGCTGCAATATTTCAAGCTGGTGAAGATACTGCAGAGCTTAAAGATGTCAAACGGAGAATGATTGATGAACTCAGATATGCTGAGAAATGTTTGTTGAAGAATTATCTCAGAACAACTCCTGACATCAGAGAGATCAGAAAATGATGAAGCCAAGTCGAAGATCTACAACTGCTTAAATTCTGATATTTATACAGATTGAAGTTGTTATCAGAAGTTGAATTGGTAAAAACTTGAAGGACTGTAAGTTGTAGTTATCTTGTCTATTTCTCATGCATTTGTACTTAATGTTTTTGACATCATCAAATATCTGTTAAACTTGTATATTTTGTTAATTTACAAGTTGGGGGAGATTGTTAGATATATTTGATAATGTCATGGCTAATATGTTTTATGTTTAGATTTCAGATCTTATTTGAACAGAACAAATCAGTACTTAACTGATCAGTACTTATACTGGAAGTCAGAACTTAAGGGATATCAGTACTTATGTTATCAGGAGATAGATATCAGAACTTAAGTGCTGAAGGACGATCAGATAAGGACAGTAGCTGATTAAAGTTAAGAAGATCAAGATAAACATAAGAAGAGATATGCATGAAGAAGGAATTCCGTGAAGAATGGAATACTTGGAATAGAAGATATCTGATTGATATATTTTAGGAAGCAGAATTATATTCCATATCAATTAGCGAATATCTTGTAACTGTGTAGTATATAAACACAGAAATAGAGTTTACACTATATGTGTTATCATTATCGAGAATATTATTTAGTATAACTCTAGCAGCTCTCGTGATATTTTGTTCATCACTGAGAGATAACAGTTCCAGATTGTAACAGAGTTTATTGTTTAAATAAAGTTTGTTTTCTGTTACATAAGTTCTTGAAGTTCGATTTGATTGTGATAAACACTGTATTCACCCCCTCTACAGTGAAAGTGTGACCTAACACAACCGTATGAATGTCAATAAATATATATATTAGTGATATAACCAAAATTTCATATCAAAATAATTTTATTTGGTTTTCCATTTTAACAGTCAAGCATGAGTTTGATTAGTACATCTAACTTGTGTTTAATCCTGAATTTGTATTTCGATTATTTTAAAAATATTTCTCAACGATCCAACCGTATGAATGTCAATAAATATATATATTAGTGATATAACCAAAATTTCATATTAAAATAATTTTATTTGGTTTCCATTTTAACAGTCAAGAATGAATTTGACTAATACATCTAACTTGTGTTTAATCCTGAATTTGTATTTCGATTATTTTAAAAATATTTCTCAAGGATCCAACCGTATGGATGTCAATAAATATATATTTTAGTGATATAACCAAAATTGCATATCAAAATAATTTTATTTGGTTTGTCATTTTAATAGTCAAGCATGAGTTTGACTAGTACAACTAACTAGTGTTTACTTCTGAATTTGTGTTTTGATTATTTTAAAAATATTTCTCAATGATCCAACCGTATGAATGTCAATAAATATATATATAAGTGATATAACCAAAATTTTATATCAAAATAATTTTATTTGGTTTTACATTTTAACAGTTAAGCATGAGTTTGTTTAGTACATCTAACTCGTGTTTAATCCTGAATTTGTATTTCGATTATTTTAAAAATATTTCTCAACGATCCAACCGTATGAATGTCAATAAATATATATATTAGTGATATAACCAAAATTTCATATTAAAATAATTTTATTTGGTTTTCCATTTTAACAATCAAGAATGAATTTGACTAATACATCTAACTAGTGTTTAATCCTCAATTTGTATTTCGATTATTTTAAAAATATTTCTCAACGATCCAACCGTATGGATGTCAATAAATATATATTTTAGTGATATAACCAAAATTTCATATCAAATAATTTTATTTGGTTTGTCATTTTAACAGTCAAGCATGAGTCTGACTAGTACAACTAACTAGTGTTTACTTCTGAATTTGTGTTTCGATTATTTTAAAAATAATTCTCAACGATCCAACCATATGAATGTCAATAAATAAATATATATATATATATATATATATATATATATATATATATTAATGATATAACCAAAATTTCATATCAAAATAATTTTATTTGGTTTTCCATTTTTACAGTCAAGCATGAGTTTGACTAGCACATCTAACTAGTGTTTAATCCTGAATTTATATTTTAATTATTTTAAAAATATTTCTCAAAGATCCAACCATTTGGATGTCAATAAATATATATTTTAGTGATATAACCAATATTTCATATCAAAATATTTTTATTTGGTTTTCCATTTTAACAGTCAAGCATGAGTTTGACTAACGCATCTAACTAGTGTTTAATCCTGAATTTATATTTTAATTAATTTAAAAATATTTTTCAAAGATCCCACCGTATGGATGTCAATAAATATATATTTTAGTGATATAACCAAAATTTCAAATCAAAATATTTTTATTTTGTTTTCCATTTTAACAGTCAAGCATGAGTTTGACTAACACATCTTGAATTTGACTAATACATCTCACTAATGTTTAATCTTGAATTTATATTTTCATTATTTTAAAAATATTTCTCAACGATCCAAACGTATGGATCTAAATAAATATATATTTTAGTGATATAACCAAAATTTCATATCAAAATATTTTTATTTGGTTTTCCATTTTAACAGTCAAGCATGAGTTTGACTAACACATCTAACTAGTGTTTAATCCTGAATTTATATTTTAATTATTTTAAAAATATTTCTCAAAGATCCAAATGTATTGATGTCAATAAATATATATTTTAGTGATATAAACAAAATTTCATATCAAAATATTTTTATTTTGTTTGTCATTTTAACAGTCAAATATGAGTTTGACTAGTACATCTAACTAGTGTTTACTTCTGAATTTGTGTTTTGATTATTTTAAAAATATTTCTCAACGATCCAACCGTATGAATGTCAATAAATATATATATTAGTGATATAACCAAAATTTTATATCAAAATAATTTTATTTTGTTTTCCATTTTAACAATCAAGAATGAATTTGACTAATACATCTTACTATGTTTAATCCTCAATTTGTATTTCGATTATTTTAAAAATATTTCTCAACGATCCAACCGTATGGATGTCAATAAATATATATTTTAGTGATATAACCAAAATTTCATATCAAAATAATTTTATTTGGCTTGTCATTTTAACAGTCAAGCGTGAGTTTGACTAGTACAACTAACTAGTGTTTACTTCTGAATTTGTGTTTCGATTATTTTAAAAATATTTCTCAACGATCCAACCGGATGAATGTCAATAAATATATATATTAGTGATATAACCAAAATTTCATATCAAAATAATTTTATTTGGTTTTCCATTTTAACAGTCAAGCATGAGTTTGATTAGTACATCTAACTCGTATTTAATCCTGAATTTGTATTTCGATTATTTAAAAAATATTTCTCAACGATCCTACCGTATGAATGTCAATAAATATATATATTAGTGATATAACCAAAATTTCATATTAAAATAATTTTATTTGGTTTTCATTTTAACAGTCAAGAATGAATTTGACTAATACATCTAACTAGTATTTAATCCTGAATTTGTATTTCGATTATTTTAAAAATATTTCTCAACGATCCAACCGTATGGATGTCAATAAATATATATTTTAGTGATATAACCAAAATTGCATATCAAAATAATTTTATTTAGTTTGTCATTTTAACAGTCAAGCATGAGTTTGACTAGTACAACTAACTAGTGTTTACTTCTGAATTTGTGTTTTGATTATTTTAAAAATATTTCTCAATGATCCAACCGTATGAATGTCAATAAATATATATATTAGTGATATAACCAAAATTTCATATCAAAATAATTTTATTTGGTTTTCCATTTTAACAGTCAAGCATGAGTTTGATTAGTACATCTAACTCGTGTTTAATCCTTAATTTGTATTTCGATTATTTTAAAAATATTTCTCAACGATCCAACCCTATGAATGTCAATAAATATATATATATATTAGTGATATAACCAAAATTTCATATTATAATAATTTTATTTGGTTTTCCATTTTAACAATCAAGAATGAATTTGACTAATACATCTAACTAGTGTTTAATCCTGAATTTGTATTTCGATTATTTTAAAAATATTTCTCAACGATCCAACCGTATGGATGTCAATAAATATATATTTTAGTGATATAACCAAAATTTCATATCAAAATAATTTTATTTGGTTTGTCATTTTAACAGTCAAGCATGAGTTTGACTAGTACAACTAACTAGTGTTTACTTCTGAATTTGTGTTTCGATTATTTTAAAAATACTTCTCAACGATCCAACCGTATGAAGGTCAATAAATATATATATATATATATATATATATATATATATATATATTAATGATATAACCAAAATTTAATATCAAAATAATTTTATTTGGTTTTCCATTTTTATAGTCAAGCATGAGTTTGACTAGCACATCTAATTAGTGTTTAATCCTGAATTTATATTTTAATTATTTTAAAAATATTTCTCAAAGATCCAACCGTATGGATGTCAATAAATATATATTTTAGTTATATAACCAATATTTCATATCAAAATATTTTTATTTGGTTTTCCATTTTAACAGTCAAACATGAGTTTGACTAACGCATCTAACTAGTGTTTAATCCTGAATTTATATTTTAATTATTTTAAAAATATTTTTCAAAGATCCAACCATATGGATGTCAATAAATATATATTTTAGTGATATAACCAAAATTTCATATCAAAATAATTTTATTTGGCTTGTCATTTTAACAGTCAAGCGTGAGTTTGACTAGTATAACTAACTAGTGTTTACTTCTGAATTTGTGTTTCGATTATTTTAAAAATATTTCTCAACGATCCAACCGGATGAATGTCAATAAATATATATATTAGTGATATAACCAAAATTTCATATCAAAATAATTTTATTTGGTTTTCCATTTTAACAGTCAAGCATGAGTTTGATTAGTACATCTAACTCGTATTTAATCCTGAATTTGTATTTCGATTATTTAAAAAATATTTCTCAACGATCCTACCGTATGAATGTAAATAAATATATATATTAGTGATATAACCAAAATTTCATATTAAAATAATTTTATTTGGTTTTTATTTTAACAGTCAAGAATGAATTTGACTAATACATCTAACTAGTGTTTAATCCTGAATTTGTATTTCGATTATTTTAAAAATATTTCTCAACGATCCAACCGTATGGATGTCAATAAATATATATTTTAGTGATATAACCAAAATTGCATATCAAAATAATTTTATTTAGTTTGTCATTTTAACAGTCAAGCATGAGTTTGACTAGTACAACTAACTAGTGTTTACTTCTGAATTTGTGTTTTGATTATTTTAAAAATATTTCTCAATGATCCAACCGTATGAATGTCAATAAATATATATATTAGTGATATAACCAAAATTTCATATCAAAATAATTTTATTTGGTTTTCCATTTTAACAGTCAAGCATGAGTTTGATTAGTACATCTAACTCGTGTTTAATCCTTAATTTGTATTTCGATTATTTTAAAAATATTTCTCAACGATCCAACCCTATGAATGTCAATAAATATATATATATATTAGTGATATAACCAAAATTTCATATTATAATAATTTTATTTGGTTTTCCATTTTAACAATCAAGAATGAATTTGACTAATACATCTAACTAGTGTTTAATCCTGAATTTGTATTTCGATTATTTTAAAAATATTTCTCAACGATCCAACCGTATGGATGTCAATAAATATATATTTTAGTGATATAACCAAAATTTCATATCAAAATAATTTTATTTGGTTTGTCATTTTAACAGTCAAGCATGAGTTTGACTAGTACAACTAACTAGTGTTTACTTCTGAATTTGTGTTTCGATTATTTTAAAAATACTTCTCAACGATCCAACCGTATGAAGGTCAATAAATATATATATATATATATATATATATATTAATGATATAACCAAAATTTAATATCAAAATAATTTTATTTGGTTTTCCATTTTTATAGTCAAGCATGAGTTTGACTAGCACATCTAATTAGTGTTTAATCCTGAATTTATATTTTAATTATTTTAAAAATATTTCTCAAAGATCCAACCGTATGGATGTCAATAAATATATATTTTAGTTATATAACCAATATTTCATATCAAAATATTTTTATTTGGTTTTCCATTTTAACAGTCAAACATGAGTTTGACTAACGCATCTAACTAGTGTTTAATCCTGAATTTATATTTTAATTATTTTAAAAATATTTTTCAAAGATCCAACCATATGGATGTCAATAAATATATATTTTAGTGATATAACCAAAATTTCATATCAAAATATTTTTATTTGGTTTGTCATTTTAACAGTGAAACATGAGTTTGACTAGTACATCTAACTAGTGTTTACTTCTGAATTTGTGTTTCGATTATTTTAAAAATATTTCTCAAAGATCCAACCATATGAATGTCAATAAATATATATATTAGTGATATAACAAAAATTTTATATCAAAATAATTTTATTTGGTTTTCCATTTTAACAATCAAGAATGAATTTGACTAATACATCTAACTAGTGTTTAATCCTGAATTGTATTTCGATTATTTTAAAAATATTTCTCAACGATCCAACCATATGGATGTCAATAAATATATATTTTAGTGATATAACCAAAATTTCATATCAAAATAATTTTATTTGGTTTGTCATTTTAATAGTCAAGCATGAGTTTGACTAGTACAACTAACTAGTGTTTACTTCTGAATTTGTGTTTTGATTATTTTAAAAATATTTCTCAACGATCCAACCGTATGAATGTCAATAAATATATATTTTAGTGATATAACCAAAATTTCATATCAAAATAATTTTATTTGGTTTTCCATTTTAACAGTCAAGCATCAGTTTGACTAGTACATCTAACTCGTGTTTAATCCTGAATTTGTATTTCGATTATTTTAAAACTATTTTTTATCGATCCAATTGTATGGATGACAATAAATAAATAAATAAATAATAATGATATAATCAATTTTTCACATTAAATAATTTTTATCAAAATATTCAATTTTTTTTAAAGTTCTAATATGCCGCCCAAACAAATAAATGCTGACATTAATATGATTGGATCATGAAATAATGTTTTTTAAAAATTGAAAATATCAGAAATTAGGTGCTAATTTACAACGAAATTCGTCATAAATTACTAGTTCCCAAAAATTTGAAAAAAGTCAAATTTATCGCCAAAATTTCAGGAAAAAGTTGAATTTCCCTCTTTGATAACTAACGAAGAATCCTAATTTCCGTCGTAAATTGGACGATCCGATCTTTTCCGTCACAAATATTTCATCGTAAATTTAGACAAAATATTTTTCTATTTAATTTCAAGTTAAAAATTTTAATAAAAATAATTAACTTACGACGGAATTAGATTTTCGTCGTAAGTTGAATGGCGTCGTTCCTCCACGTGGCTGACTCCATAATTTTTTTATTCAATTGATGATAATTTTAATATTAAAATAATCAACTTACGACAGATAATATTTTCCGTCGTAAATAATTATGGGCCCAAGGCTTTAATAAATAAGAATCAGCCGGCATGAAGGGCCCCTCCAACCCACTAAGTCTGCTACTACTAGCCACAAACCACCTAAACTACTACTGCAAAACAGAGTGATCAGATATACAAATCAGCAGTTTTTAGGTAGTATTAGCCTTCAATAGTTTACATTTTAACAAAAAGATACAAACACACACATGTTATTATACTGAACGAAAGCAAGAAATACATCACAGCTCAGATCAAATAAAACAAACAAAATGGAATACTAAAACAAACTATATAACTTTATGTTGCAGTGACAAAAAAAGTTAAGGAAAAAGGAGATGATTAAATTTGTTTATACAAATGCTGAGTGTCGAAATCAAAGCGTGTACAGAAAAAAGTTTTACAAAATTAAAAACTCACTTCATTCTTTGTTTTACTACTTATGTCGCATGCCTTGACGGAGGAAATACACAAGACTCTATATGCACTGTAATCCACAAGAAATAGAAACCGAAAATACATGACATAGCAATGCTGATAGAAATAGAAACCGAAAATAGGACATTAAATTTGCTCAACCAATTTCTCAAATACATATACACAATTTCTCAACCAATTTAGGAACATCATATGTTGTAACAAATCAAACAAATACCAAAAAAAATAACAAAAAAATCCTCTGTTGGTAGTGAATTGAAGGAACACTTACGGAACTGAGAACACGTCTTTTACTCTGATTTGGATTAGTCGGCGAGCTAGGTGACAGTCAAATCGAGATGAGAGAGAGACAGATACCTAAATCAAACCCCGTAATTGAGAGAAAAACATACATACAATGAAGATATAAGCCCTCAATCAAATCTGAAAATAGAAGTTAACAAATGGAAGCCCTGAACCCCCTTGACTGAAGGAGCAGCCGAAACCCTAGTTTATCGCCGCACTTATTTTCCTTTCCAGAGAGAGTGAGAGATATAGGGTTAGTCTATTAAAAAGAAGATACGAGAAGATATGTTGGAATTATTTTGGGTAAAAAGGCGGTCATTTTGCCGCTCTCAGTAAATTAATTATTCTATAATTATTTTACTAATATAATATTAATGTTATAACTTATTAATTTTAAAATTATTTAAAAAACACAATTTTATCTAATCCACTTATTTTGAAAATGACCCGAAACCCGAAAAATAGTCATATTTCTCAACGATCCAACCGTATGGATGTTAATAGATATATACAAAAATATCAGTGATATAACCAAAATTTCATATCAAAATAATTTTATTTGTTTTGCACTTTAAAAGTCAAACATGAGTTTGACTAGTACAACTAACTAGTGTTGAATCCTGAATTGGTGTTTCAATTATTTTAAAAATAATTTTCAATGATCCAACCGTATGGATGTCAATATATATATATATATATTAGTCATACAACCAAAATTTCATATCAAAATAATTTCATTTGGTTTGCCATTTTAACAGTTAAGCATGAATTTGACTAATACAACTAACTAGTGTTTACTTCTGAATTTTTGTGTCAATTATTTTAAAAATACTTCTCAACGATCCAACCGTATGAATGTCAATAAATATATATATATATATTAATGATATAACCAAAATTTTATATCAAAATAATTTTATTTGGTTTTCCATTTTTACAGTCAAACATGAGTTTGACTAGCACATCTAACTAGTGTTTAATCCTGAATTTATATTTTAATTATTTTAAAAATATTTCTCAAAGATCTAACCGTATGGATGTCAATAAATATATATTTTAGTGATATAACCAAAATTTCATATCAAAATATTTTTATTTGGTTTTCCATTTTAACAGTCAAGCATGAGTTTGACTAACACATCTAACTAGTGTTTAATCCTGAATTTATATTTTAATTATTTTAAAAATATTTCTCGAAGATCCAACCGTATGGATGTCAATAAATATATATTTTAGTGATATAACCAAAATTTCATATCAAAATATTTTTATTTGGTTTGTCATTTTAACAGTCAAACATGAGTTTGACTAGTACATCTAACTAGTGTTTACTTCTGAATTTGTGTTTCGATTATTTTAAAAATATTTCTCAACGATCCAACCATATGAATGTGAATAAATATATATATTAGTGATATAACCAAAATTTCATATCAAAATAATTTTATTTGGTTTTCCATTTTAACAATCAAAAATGTATTTGACTAATACATCTAACTAGTGTTTAATCCTGAATTTGTATTTCGATTATTTTAAAAATATTTCTCAATGATCCAACTGTATAGATGTCAATAAATATATATTTTAGTGATATAACCAAAATTTCATATCAAAATAATTTTATTTGGTTTGTCATTTTAACAGTCAAGCATGAGTTTGACTAGTGCAACTAACTAGTGTTTATTTCTGAATTTGTGTTTTGATTATTTTAAAAATATTTCTCAACGATCCAACCATATGAATGTCAATAAATATATATTAGTGATATAACCAAAATTTCATATCAAAATAATTTTATTTGGTTTTCCATTTTAATAGTCAAGCATGAGTTTGACTAGTACATCTAACTCGTGTTTAATCCTGAATTTGTATTTCGATTAATTTAAAACTATTTTTTATCGATCCAATTTTATGGATGACAATAAATAAATAAATAAATAAATAAATAATAATGATATAATCAATTTTTCACATTAAATAATTTTTATCAAAATATTCAATTTTTTTGAAAGTTCTAATATGTCGCCCAAACAAATAAATGCTCACATTAATATGATTGGATCATGAAATAATATTTTTTAAAAATTGAAAATATCAGAAATTAGGTGCTAATTTACAACGAAATTCGTCATAAATTACTAGTTACCAAAAATTTGAAAAAAGTCAAATTTATCGCCAAAATTTCGGGGAAAAGTTGAATTTCCCTCTTTGATAACTTACGACGAATCCTAATTTCCGTCGTAAATTGGACGATCCGATCTTTTCCGTCACAAATATTTCGTCGTAAATTTAGACAAAATATTTTTCTATTTAATTTCAAGTTAAAAATTTTAATAAAAATAATTAACTTACGACGGAATTAGATTTTCGTCGTAAGTTGAATGGCGTCGTTCCTCCACGTGGCTGACTCCATAATTTTTTTATTCAATTGATGATAATTTTAATATTAAAATAATCAACTTACGATAGATAATATTTTCCGTCGTAAATAATTATGGGCCCAAGGCTTTAATAAATAAGAATCAGCCGGCATGAAGGGCCCCTCCAACCCACTAAGTCTGCTACTACTAGCCACAAACCACCTAAACTACTACTGCAAAACAGAGTGATCAGATATACAAATCAGCAGTTTTTAGGTAGTATTAGCGTTCAATAGTTTACATTTTAACAAAAAGATACAAACACACATATGTTACTAGACTGAACGAAAGCAAGAAATACATCACAGCTCAGATCAAATAAAACAAACAAAATGGAATACTAAAACAAACTATATAACTTTATGTTGCAGTGACAAAAAAAGTTAAGGAAAAAGGAGATGATTAAATTTGTTTATACAAATGCTGAGTGTCGAAATCAAAGCGTGAACAGAAAAAAGTTTTACAAAATTAAAAACTCACTTCATTCTTTGTTTTACTACTTATGTCGCATGCCTTGACGGAGGAAATACACAAGACTCTATATGCACTGTAATCCACAAGAAATAGAAACCGAAAATACATGACATAGCAATGCTGATAGAACTAGAAACCGAAAATAGGACATTAAATTTGCTCAACCAATTTCTCCAATACATATACACAATTTCTCAACCAATTTAGGAACATCATATGTTGTAACAAATCAAACAAATACCAAAAAAAATAACAAAAAAATCCTCTGTTGGTAGTGAATTGAAGGAACACTTACGGAACTGAGAACACGTCTTTTACTCTGATTTGGATTAGTCGGCGAGCTAGGTGACAATCAAATCGAGATGAGAGAGAGACAGATACCTAAATCAAACCCCGTAATTGAGAGAAAAACATACATACAATGAAGATATAAGCCCTCAATCAAATCTGAAAATAGAAGTTAACAAATGGAAGCCCTGAACCCCCTTGACTGAAGGAGCAGCCGAAACCCTAGTTTATCGCCGCACTTATTTTCCTTTCCAGAGAGAGTGAGAGATATAGGGTTAGTCTATTAAAAAGAAGATACGGGAAGATATGTTGGAATTATTTTGGGTAAAAAGGCGGTCATTTTGCCGCTCTCAGTAATTTAATTATTCTATAATTATTTTACTAATATAATATTAATGTTATAACTTATTAATTTTAAAATTATTTAAAAAACACAATTTTATCTAATTCACTTCTTTTGAAAATGATCCGAAACCCGAAAAATAGTCATATTTCTCAACGATCCAACCGTATGGATGTTAATAGATATATACAAAAATATCAGTGATATAACCAAAATTTCATATCAAAATATTTTTATTTGTTTTGCACTTTAAAAGTCAAACATGAGTTTGACTAGTACAACTAACCAGTGTTGAATCCTGAATTGGTGTTTGGATTATTTTAAAAATAATTTTCAATGATCCAACCGTATGGATGTCAATATATATATATATATATATATATATTAGCCATATAACCAAAATTTCATATCAAAATATTTTCATTTGGTTTGCCATTTTAACAGTTAAGCATGAGTTTGACTAATACAACTAACTAGTGTTTACTTCTGAATTTTTGTTTCGATTATTTTAAAAATACTTCTCAACGATCCCACCGTATGAATGTCAATAAATATATATATATATTAATGATATAACCAAAATTTCATATCAAAATAATTTTATTTGGTTTTCCATTTTTACAGTCAAACATGAGTTTGACTAGCACATCTAACTAGTGTTTAATCCTAAATTTATATTTTAATTATTTTAAAAATATTTCTCAAAGATCTAACCGTATGGATGTCAATAAATATATATTTTAGTGATATAATCAAAATTTCATATCAAAATATTTTTATTTGGTTTTCCATTTTAACAGTCAAGCATGAGTTTGACTAACACATCTAACTAGTGTTTAATCCTGAATTTATATTTTAATTATTTTAAAAATATTTCTCAAAGATCCAACCGTATGGATGTCAATAAATATATATTTTAGTGATATAACCAAAATTTCATATCAAAATATTTTTATTTGGTTTGTCATTTTAACAGTCAAACATGAGTTTGACTAGTACATCTAACTAGTGTTTACTTCTGAATTTGTGTTTTGATTATTTTAAAAATATTTCTCAACGATCCAACCATATGAATGTCAATAAATATATATATTAGTGATATAACCAAAATTTCATATTAAAATAATTTTATTTGGTTTTCCATTTTAACAATCAAGAATGAATTTGACTAATACATCTAACTAGTGTTTAATCCTGAATTTGTATTTCGATTATTTTAAAAATATTTCTCAACGATCCAACCGTATGGATGTCAATAAATATATATTTTAGTGATATAACCAAAATTTCATATCAAAATAATTTTATTTGGTTTGTCATTTTAACAGTCAAGCATGAGTTTGACTAGTACAACTAACTAGTGTTTACTTCTGAATTTGTGTTTTGATTATTTTAAAAATATTTCTCAACGATCCAACCTGGATGAATGTCAATAAATATATATATTAGTGATATAACCAAAATTTCATATCAAAATAATTTTATTTGGTTTTCCATTTTAACAGTCAAGCATGAGTTTGACTAGTACATCTAACTCGTGTTTAATCCTGAATTTGTATTTCGATTATTTTAAAACTATTTTTTATCGATCCAATTGTATGGATGACAATAAATAAATAAATAAATAAATAATAATGATATAATCAATTTTCACATTAAATAATTTTTATCAAAATATTCAATTTTTTTTGAAAGTTCTAATATGTCGCCCAAACAAATAAATGCTGACATTAATATGATTGGATCATGAAATAATATTTTTTAAAAATTGAAAATATCAGAAATTAGTTGCTAATTTACAACGAAATTCGTCATAAATTACTAGTTACCAAAAATTTGAAAAAAGTCAAATTTATCGCCAAAATTTCGGGGAAAAGTTGAATTTCCCTCTTTGATAACTTACGACGAATCCTAATTTCCGTCGTAAATTGGACGATCCGATCTTTTCCGTCACAAATATTTCGTCGTAAATTTAGACAAAATATTTTTCTATTTAATTTCAAGTTAAAAATTTTAATAAAAATAATTAACTTACGACGGAATTAGATTTTCGTCGTAAGTTGAATGGCGTCGTTCCTCCACGTGGCTGACTCCATAATTTTTTTATTCAATTGATGATAATTTTAATATTAAAATAATCAACTTACGACAGATAATATTTTCCGTCGTAAATAATTATGGGCCCAAGGCTTTAATAAATAAGAATCAGCCGGCATGAAGGGCCCCTCCAACCCACTAAGTCTGCTACTACTAGCCACAAACCACCTAAACTACTACTGCAAAACAGAGTGATCAGATATACAAATCAGCAGTTTTTAGGTAGTATAAGCCTTCAATAGTTTACATTTTAACAAAAAGATACAAACACACACATGTTACTAGACTGAACGAAAGCAAGAAATACATCACAGCTCAGATCAAATAAAACAAACAAAATGGAATACTAAAATAAACTATATAACTTTATGTTGCAGTGACAAAAAAAGTTAAGGAAAAAGGAGATGATTAAATTTGTTTATACAAATGCTGAGTGTCGAAATCAAAGCGTGTACAGAAAAAAGTTTTACAAAATTAAAAACTCACTTCATTCTTTGTTTTACTACTTATGTCACATGCCTTGACGGAGGAAATACACAAGACTCTATATGCACTGTAATCCACAAGAAATAGAAACCGAAAATACATGACATAGCAATGCTGATAGAAATAGAAACCGAAAATAGGACATTAAATTTGCTCAACCAATTTCTCAAATACATATACACAATTTCTCAACCAATTTAGGAACATCATATGTTGTAACAAATCAAACAAATACCAAAAAAAATAACAAAAAAATCCTCTGTTGGTAGTGAATTGAAGGAACACTTACGGAACTGAGAACACGTCTTTTACTCTGATTTGGATTAGTCGGCGAGCTAGGTGACAGTCAAATCGAGATGAGAGAGAGACAGATACCTAAATCAAACCCCGTAATTGAGAGAAAAACATACATACAATGAAGATATAAGCCCTCAATCAAATCTGAAAATAGAAGTTAACAAATGGAAGCCCTGAACCCCCTTGACTGAAGGAGCAGCCGAAACCCTAGTTTATCGCCGCACTTATTTTCCTTTCCAGAGAGAGTGAGAGATATAGGGTTAGTCTATTAAAAAGAAGATACGAGAAGATATGTTGGAATTATTTTGGGTAAAAAGGCGGTCATTTTGCCGCTCTCAGTAAATTAATTATTCTATAATTATTTTACTAATATAATATTAATGTTATAACTTATTAATTTTAAAATTATTTAAAAAACACAATTTTATCTAATTCACTTCTTTTGAAAATGACCCGAAACCCGAAAAATAGTCATATTTCTCAACGATCCAACCGTATGGATGTTAATAGATATATACAAAAATATCAGTGATATAACCAAAATTTCATATCAAAATAATTTTATTTGTTTTGCACTTTAAAACTCAAACATGAGTTTGACTAGTACAACTAACTAGTGTTGAATCCTGAATTGGTGTTTCGATTATTTTAAAAATAATTTTCAATGATCCAACCGTATGGATGTCAATATATATATATATATATATATATATATATATATATTAGTCATATAACCAAAATTTCATATCAAAATATTTTCATTTGGTTTGCCATTTTAACAGTTAAGCATGAGTTTGACTAATACAACTAACTAGTGTTTACTTCTGAATTTTTATTTCGATTATTTTAAAAATACTTCTCAACGATCCCACCGTATGAATGTCTATAAATATATATATATATTAATGATATAACCAAAATTTCATATCAAAATAATTTTATTTGGTTTTCCATTTTTACAGTCAAACATGAGTTTGACTAGCACATCTAACTAGTGTTTAATCCTGAATTTATATTTTAATTATTTTAAAAATATTTCTCAAAGATCTAACCGTATGGATGTCAATAAATATATATTTTAGTGATATAACCAAAATTTCATATCAAAATATTTTTATTTGGTTTTCCATTTTAACAGTCAAGCATGAGTTTGACTAACACATCTAACTAGTGTTTAATCCTGAATTTATATTTTAATTATTTTAAAAATATTTCTCAAAGATCCAACCGTATGGATGTCAATAAATATATATTTTAGTGATATAACCAAAATTTCATATCAAAATATTTTTATTTGGTTTGTCATTTTAACAGTCAAACATGAGTTTGACTAGTACATCTAACTAGTGTTTACTTCTGAATTTATGTTTCGATTATTTTAAAAATATTTCTCAACGATCCAACCATATGAATGTCAATAAATATATATTTTAGTGATATAACCAAAATTTCATATCAAAATATTTTTATTTGGTTTTCCATTTTAACAGTCAAGCATGAGTTTGACTAACACATCTAACTAGTGTTTAATCCTGAATTTGTATTTCGATTATTTTAAAAATATTTCTCAACGATCCAACAGTATGGATGTCAATAAATATATATTTTAGTGATATAACCAAAATTTTATATCAAAATAATTTTATTTGGTTTGTCATTTTAACAGTCAAGCATGAGTTTGACTAGTACAACTAACTAGTGTTTACTTCTGAATTTGTGTTTTGATTATTTTAAAAATATTTCTCAACGATCCAACCGTATGAATGTAAATAAATATATATATTAGTGATATAACCAAAATTTCATATCAAAATAATTTTATTTGGTTTTCCATTTTAACAGTCAAGCATGAGTTTGACTAGTACATCTAACTCGTGTTTAATCCCGAATTTGTATTTCGATTATTTTAAAACTATTTTTTATCGATCCAATTGTATGGATGACAATAAATAAATAAATAAATAAATAATAATGATATATTCAATTTTTCACATTAAATAATTTTTATCAAAATATTCAATTTTTTTTGAAAGTTCTAATATGTCGCCCAAACAAATAAATGCTAACATTAATATGATTGGATCATGAAATAATATTTTTTAAAAATTGAAAATATCAGAAATTAGGTGCTAATTTACAACGAAATTCGTCATAAATTACTAGTTACCAAAAATTTGAAAAAAGTCAAATTTATCGCCAAAATTTCGGGGAAAAGTTGAATTTCCCTCTTTGATAACTTACGACGAATCCTAATTTCCGTCGTAAATTGGACGATCCGATCTTTTCCGTCACAAATATTTCATTGTAAATTTAGACAAAATATTTTTCTATTTAATTTCAAGTTAAAAATTTTAATAAAAATAATTAACTTACGACGGAATTAGATTTTCGTCGTAAGTTGAATGGCGTCGTTCCTCCACGTGGCTGACTCCATAATTTTTTTATTCAATTGATGATAATTTTAATATTAAAATAATCAACTTACGACAGATAATATTTTCCGTCGTAAATAATTATGGGCCCAAGGCTTTAATAAATAAGAATCAGCCGGCATGAAGGGCCCCTCCAACCCACTAAGTCTGCTACTACTAGCCACAAACCACCTAAACTACTACTGCAAAACAGAGTGATCAGATATACAAATCAGCAGTTTTTAGGTAGTATTAGCCTTCAATAGTTTACATTTTAACAAAAAGATACAAACACACACATGTTACTAGACTGAATGAAAGCAAGAAATACATCACAGCTCAGATCAAATAAAACAAACAAAATGGAATACTAAAACAAACTATATAACTTTATGTTGCAGTGACAAAAAAAGTTAAGGAAAAAGGAGATGATTAAATTTGTTTATACAAATGCTGAGTGTCGAAATCAAAGCGTGTATAGAAAAAAGTTTTACAAAATTAAAAACTCACTTCATTCTTTGTTTTACTACTTATGTCGCATGCCTTGACGGAGGAAATACACAAGACTCTATATGCACTGTAATCCACAAGAAATAGAAACCGAAAATACATGACATAGCAATGCTGATAGAAATAGAAACCGAAAATAGGACATTAAATTTGCTCAACCAATTTCTCAAATACATATACACAATTTCTCAACCAATTTAGGAACATCATATGTTGTAACAAATCAAACAAATACCAAAAAAAATAACAAAAAAATCCTCTTTTGGTAGTGAATTGAAGGAACACTTACGGAACTGAGAACACGTCTTTTACTCTGATTTGGATTAGTCGGCGAGCTAGGTGACAGTCAAATCGAGATGAGAGAGAGACAGATACCTAAATCAAACCCCGTAATTGAGAGAAAAACATACATACAATGAAGATATAAGCCCTCAATCAAATCTGAAAATAGAAGTTAACAAATGGAAGCCCTGAACCCCCTTGACTGAAGGAGCAGCCGAAACCCTAGTTTATCGCCGCACTTATTTTCCTTTCCAGAGAGAGTGAGAGATATAGGGTTAGTCTATTAAAAAGAAGATACGAGAAGATATGTTGGAATTATTTTGGGTAAAAAGGCGGTCATTTTGCCGCTCTCAGTAATTTAATTATTCTATAATTATTTTACTAATATAATATTAATGTTATAACTTATTAATTTTAAAATTATTTAAAAAACACAATTTTATCTAATTCACTTCTTTTGAAAATGACCCGAAACCCGAAAAATAGTCATATTTCTCAACGATCCAACCGTATGGATGTTAATAGATATATACAAAAATATCAGTGATATAACCAAAATTTCATATCAAAATAATTTTATTTGTTTTGCACTTTAAAAGTCAAACATGAGTTTGACTAGTACAACTAACTAGTGTTGAATCCTGAATTGGTGTTTCGATTATTTTAAAAATAATTTTCAATGATCCAACCGTATGGATGTCAATATATATATATATTAGTCATATAACCAAAATTTCATATCAAAATAATTTCATTTGGTTTGCCATTTTAACAGTTAAGCATGAGTTTGACTAATACAACCACTACAAGAAATTTGCAATCAGACAACACTTGACAAACAACGGTTAAAAAAAAACCGTCGTCCTAAAAAATCATACAACGGTGAATTGATTTTACAGAAAAAACAGTTGTGTGAGCTCCAGAACAAACAACGGATATTCATCTTTTTTAAACTGTTGTACAAGTTGTATCCTCTCATCGAGTCAGACAACAGTTTTTTAAATATAGTGTTGTTGTAGATCTTTAACATAACGATTACAAACCGTTGTTACTATGTTAACGTATAGGGATATAAGACAACGGTTTTGACATTACATTGTGTAATTGAGACAACGTTTTTTAGAAAGGTTGTCCTCTAAACCATCAAACAACGGAATGAAACCGTTGTCTGAGGAATTTCAATGGGTACCACGTATTGAGGTGGCAGCACGTGATAGGTGGTAAATCATTTACAAGGATTGCTGACATGGCGAAATGAGAGCCCTTCATTGATATGAGATTTGATATTGGCCGTTACAAGATTTCCGGTTTACAAGATTAATTTCTAAATGAGATTTTTTCGACGATCCAACCGTACGGATGTTAAGATATATCAATTTTAGTCATTGAAAAAATTATTAAAAAATATGAACTTCATCTTGCATGTCAGGATTGGAAAAATCCGGTAAAAGTACCACTCCCGACAACGAAACTCGTTCCCGATTTACAAGATTAATTTTTAAAATGATTTTTTCGACGATCCAACCGTACGGATGTTAAGATATATCAATTTTAGTCATATGAAAAAATTATTAAAAAATATGAACTTCATCTTGCATGTCAGGATTAGAAAAATCCGGTAAAAGTACCTCTCCAAACAACGAGACTCGTTCCCGATTTACAAGATTAATTTTTAAAATGATTTTTTCGACGATCCGACCGTACGGATGTTAAAATATATCAATTTTAGTCATATGAAAAAATTATTAAAAAATATGAACTTCATCTTGCATGTCAGGATTAGAAAAATCCGGTAAAAGTACCCGTCCCGACAACAAGACTCGTTCCCGATTTACAAGATTAATTTTTAAAATGATTTTTTCGACGATCCAACCGTACGGATGTTAAGATATATCAATTTCAGTCATATGAAAAAATTATTAAAAAATATGAACTTCATCTTGCATGTCAGGATTAGAAAAATCCGGTAAAAGTACCCCTCCGGACAACGAGACTCGTTCCCGATTTACAAGACTAATTTTTAAAATGGTTTTTTCGACGATCCAACCGTACGGATGTTAAGATATATCAATTTTAGTAATATGAAAAAATTATTAAAAAATATGAACTTCATCTTGCATGTCAGGATTAGAAAAATCCGGTAAAAGTACCCCTCCCGACAACGAGACTCGTTCCCGATTTACAAGATTAATTTTTAAAATGATTTTTTGGACGATCCAACCGTAAGGATGTTAAGATATATCAATTTTAGTCATATGAAAAAATTATTAAAAAATTTGAAATTCATCTTGCATGTCAGGATTAGAAAAATCCGGTAAAAGTACCCCTCCCGATAACGAGACTCGTTCCCGATTTACAAGATTAATTTTTAAAATGATTTTTTCGACGATCCAACCGTACGGATGTTAAGATATATCAATTTTAGTCATATGAAAAAATTATTAAAAAATTTGAAATTCATCTTGCATGTCAGGATTAGAAAAATCCAGTAAAAGTATCCCTCCCGACAACGAGACTCGTTCCCTATTTACAAGATTAATTTTTAAAATGATTTTTTGGACGATCCAACCGTACGAATGTTAAGATATATCAATTTTAGGCATATAAAAAAAATAATAAAAAAATTTAAAATTTATCTTTTTGTGTTTTTAAGGAAAATGAGGTAAAAGTACTACTCCCTAGAACAAGATTCGATGCCGATTAACGAAATTAATTTTTTGATTGATTTTTTGGATGATCCAACCGTACGGATGTTAAAATATATTGATTTTAGCCATGTAAAAAAATAATAAAAAATTTCAAAATTTATCTTCCTTGAGTTTTAAAGGAAAATGAGGTAAAAGTACAACTCCCTAAAACAAGATTCGTTGCCGATTAACGAAATGATTTTTTGAAATGATTTTTTCGACGATCAAACCGTACGGATGTTAACATATATTGATTTTAGCCATGTAAAAAAATAATAAAAAAATTTAAAATTTATCTTGTTTGTGTTTTTAAGGAAAATGAGGTAAAAGTACTACTCCCTCAAACAAGATTCGATGCCGATTAACGAAATTAATTTTTTGAATGATTTTTTGGACGATCCAACCGTACGGATGTTAATATATATTGATTTTAGCCATGTAAAAAAATAATAAAAAAATTTAAAATTTATCTTCCTTGAGTTTTAAAGGAAAATGAGCTAAAAGTACAACTCCCTAAAACAAGATTCGTTGCCGATTAACGAAATGATTTTTTGAAATGATTTTTTCGACGATCAAACCGTAGATGTTAACATATATTGATTTTAGCCATGCAAAAAAATAATAAAAAAATTTAAAATTTATCTTGTTTGCGTTTTTGAGGAAAAAGAGGTAAACAACTCCTTAAAACAAGATTTGATGCCGATTAACGAAATAAATTTTTCAAATGATTTTTTTGGACGATCCAACCGTACGGATGTTAAAATATATTGATTTTAGCCATGTAAAAATATAATAAAAAATTTCAAAATTTATTTTCCTTGAGTTATAAAGGAAAATGAGGTAAAAGTACAACTCCCTAAAACAAGATTCGTTGCTGATTAACGAAATGATTTTTTGAAATGATTTTTTGGATGATTCAACCGTATGGATGTTAAAATATATTGATTTTAGCCATGTAAAAAAATAATAAAAAATTTTAAAATTTATCTTGCTTGACTTTATAAGAAAAATGAGGTAAAGGTACAACTCCATGAAATAAGATTCATTGCTGATTAACAACATATTTTTTTCAAATGATTTTTTGGACGATCCAACCGTATGGATGTTAAAATATATTGATTTTATCCATGTAAAAAAAAATTCAAAATTTATCTTCCTTGTGTTTTAAAGGAAAATGAGGTAAAAGTACAACTCCCTAAAATAAGATTCGTTGTTGATTAACGAAATAATTTTTTGATATGATTTTTTGGACGATCCAACCGTACGGATGTTAAAATATATTGATTTTAGCCATGTAAAAAAATAATAAAAAATTTCAAAATTTATTTTGCTTGACTTTATAAGGAAAATGAGGTAAAATTACAACTCCCTAAAACAAGATTCGTTGCCAATTAACCAAATAGTTTTTTAAAATGATTTTTTTGACGATCCAACCGTACAGATGTTAAGTTATATCAATTTTAGTCATATGAAAAAATTATTAAAAAATTTGAAATTCATCTTACACGCCAGGATTAGAAAAATCTAGTAAAAATATCACTCCAAACAACGAGATTAGTTCCCGATTTACAAGGTAATTGTATAATATTAAAAACATTCATGTACAAAAATTTATTATTTTTAAATAAGAAAATTTTAATTAATTCTTTTACACTAATATGTAATACGATAAATATAATTAAATAATAATATTTTTAAATTAAAGAATTTATTAACCTATTTACACATTTTAACCCAATTTTCTCATTCCCTCTCATTAAATTTCATTTCCCCCTTTCACCAAATTTCATTTCCCCCCATATCTCCCCCTTATCTCCACTGATTTCTGTCTTATCTTATCTCTGACTTTCTCTTCTCCCTCATTATTCTTGTGCCCTTCTTTCATCTCCGATTTCTTCCCTCTCCAGTTTCTTACCTATTTTTTTTAAAATCACATCGATGCAGTGATTTTCATCAATCGCCTCATTTGTTGATAGTAATCTAGATAGGGAATGGGTATTGAATAGAATTGAATATCAGTCTGGGATGGAGAAGAAGAAGATTGCAGCAGATAGAGAGTTTGATGATAAGAAGATATTGGAACAACATCAGAAAGCTAAACACTTTAAATGTCATCTTTGTTAGAAGAAGCTTTCTAATGTTGGTAGCATGTCTATTCATTTTTTTCAGGTTCATAAAGAGACTGTTTCCAAGTATATACATCTCTCGCTCAGCTCTCTCTCTAATCTCTCTCTCTCTCCCCCTCCCTCACTCCCCTCTCCCTCTGTATTTGTATATGATTTGGATTTTTGGATCGTAGGTTTGTGATTTGGTTGTTTTTATAATTTGTTTACTTTGGTTGATATGTTGAAATGCCGAATAGTTTTTGTAATTTTGTTGAACGACAGCTGTTGAATTGAATAACACTTTTGGCACTTGAAAAAAAAATATGATAAGAGTTTGATGGTGGGGGAATTTGCCGCCCTGTAATGCTGACTATGGTATTAGTAAGGACTTAAATGCCTATATACAATATTTTCAATTCTTCAGTGTATCCAAGAAATTAAGTATTGTATCATTATTGGTGCGCTTAATGTAATTTGTATATTGTGTGTACTTTCAGTTATCTAGAGTATCTGCAATCTCTTGAAGAGAAAATTGATCTTGACTGGAATTAAATCTCATCATCCTTGGGGAGATCAGTAAATGTCTATTTTCAAAGGAAGGCTGCCTGATAAATTTTACTGCTGATGGAGAGAACTTGACAAAGTTAGAGAAGTATGTTGCCAAGTTTCTTGAATCTCTTCCAGCAAGAGAAGTCTATTTCATGTACTAAAACTGCTAAAATTACTTTCGTATTGTGAAATAAGTATGTTTATGATTGTGGGTTGGAATATGTTGATACCTGTTGCTCAAATACATCCCTTAATTAAAGGAAATGGTATTGTCATGTTGATTAAGGGCTACCCTTAAATGAGATTTATTCTAATTACATTAGTTTCTGGCATTTTTTCTAGAAAACCGGAAGGAAAAATCTCTGGCACTGCTTGCTCAGAATTTTTCAAGCTTTTCCTTCGTTCTGGTGTAAGTTATGCTAATCTTTTACATGCCCTTTTCAAGGTCTAGTTGTTATTTCAATTATATGTTCTAAACTTTCTTGTCCCTTTAGGCGGATATTATCTCCCTAGACAGTGCTGCAACAGCATTGCCCGGTGATGTGCATGATTCAACAGCTATGCGAAGTAAATGACCTTGCCACTGTTCACTATACAATCTAAATTGTAGATGATCTACTGTACATTTATTTTCCTCATGTAATTAAATTCTACAGCTAAAGCGAGGCGCCTCTATGATATTGCCAATGTCTTTGCATCTATGAATCTTATTGAAAAGGTTAGGTATATTCAGGATTTACTGATGTGAGAAAAGGCCTAAGATATTTGTAAAATGAATCTAATTTTTCCTAAATACGATATTGTGAATTTGTAGGTCCGTCATCCAGAAAGTGGGAAACCAACATTTAGGTGGTTGGGGATGAAACAAAAATCTAGTAATGCACATGAGCATGGTTCTGGTTCAAACGACACCAGGATGAGGGTGTTTGGAACTGAGATAGCAAATACTGCCTCAAGGAGATTCACAGATTCTATATCCAACTGCACGTCTAGTGAGAAGGTACATGGGCCAATATATGCCAAGCAAATTAATGTGGAAACTGAAGATGATGAGAACTCATCAAAGCAGCACCAGGGGAATCTGCCTAAGGATCCAGAACGTGGGGAACCAGTATTAAGGCGGTTGGTGATAAAACAGAATTCCAGTATTGGTTCTGATTCATATGACACCAGGAGCAGGGTGTTTGGAAGTGAAATTACAAATACTGCTTCAAAGAGGTTCAAGGACAATTCTTTATCCAAGTGCAGGTCCAGTGAGAACGTAATTATGCCAACATATGCCAAGCAACATAATGTGAAAAAAGAAAATGATGAGAACTCAATGAAGCAGCAGCAGAGGCATCTGTCTAAGAGTTTTGTGTTTGGTCCTTTTACTCCTGCAAGTGTACGCAACCTAGATGCTCCTGAAAACAAAAAGGTTAAGCGAGTTCATGACTGGGAGCAACCGACTTCAACTTGTGTTTGTAACTAATTCTTGGATTCAAGTTTCTTGCCGTACGTATGTGGATTGCATATGGGCATATAGATTGCAGGTTTCACTCTTTATTTTCTATTTTCTTCTCTGCCTTCATTTTAACTATTCTCGAAGTTCTATATATTCTTCTCATATGCGTGTAATTCTTGATGCAGCAAACCTACATGTATGACACTTGGAACAAGAACATGATGGGCAAGAACAAGATCCAGGACTAGGCATGCCAATTGAGTGAACATTCTCTTGGTTCTTGGGCAAAAACAACGGAATATGTATGCAAATTAATTAGTTATTGTGTACCTTAATGAGAATGTTTAGAAATAGATTTGAAGTTATAGTTGTAATTCTTGTAGAGAACCTTTGTATTATAAGTTTAATTTTAATTTTGAAGTAACAATTGAATTAATATAATATCATTTTATTTTAAATTGATTTATTTTAAATAATGAGATTAACTTTGTAAACAGTTGTGTGAAACCCACTTAAAAATTGATGAAAACCGTTATATGTCTCACTACACATATTTTTTTTAAAAAAACTGTTGTCTTTTGATATTCTTTGCAATGGTTCAAATCTTTTACACCAGTGTCTTTTAAACGAAAAAGATTCATGACAACGGTTTTAACTAGTTAAAAGAAGTTTGTAAACTGTTGTTTATGAAAACATCGAATAAGTTAACAACAATGGTTTTTCTTCAAAACCATTGTTGTTAAGTTAGGTAGACAATAGTTGAATAAAAAAACTGTTGTTTAAAGAATTTCCTAACAATGGTTAATAGAGAGTAACCGTTGTGAATTCTTAATTGTAACCAGTATTAAAAAACGTTGTTGAATCTCGCTTATTACAAGTGCATAAACAACCGTTGTCCCACTTTCGATCACACGAGTGTTGGATAGACAACGGAAACTCTACCTCTCACACAATGGCAAAAAACAGTTGTATGATTGCAAATATGTTGTAGTGAACTAACTAGTGTTTACTTTTGAATTTTTGTTTCGATTATTTTAAAAATACTTCTCAACGATCCAACCGTATGAATGTCAATAAATATATATATATATTAATGATATAACTAAAATTTCATATCAAAATAATTTTATTTGGTTTTCCATTTTTACAGTCAAACATGAGTTTGACTAGCACATCTAACTAGTGTTTAATCCTGAATTTATATTTTAATTATTTCAAAAATATTTCTCAAAGATCTAACCATATGGATGTCAATAAATATATATTTTAGTGATATAACCAAAATTTCATATCAAAATATTTTTATTTGGTTTTCCATTTTAACAGTCAAGCATGAGTTTGACTAACACATCTAACTAGTGTTTAATCCTGAATTTATATTTTAATTATTTTAAAAAGATTTCTCAAAGATCCAACCGTATGGATGTCAATAAATATATATTTTAGTGATATAAACAAAATTTCATATCAAAATATTTTTATTTGGTTTGTCATTTTAACAGTCAAACATGAGTTTGACTAGTACATCTAACTAGTGTTTACTTCTGAATTTGTGTTTCGATTATTTTAAAAATATTTCTCAACGATCCAACCATATGAATGTCAATAAATATATATATTAGTGATATAACCAAAATTTCATATCAAAATAATTTTATTTGGTTTTCCATTTTAACAATCAAGAATGAATTTGACTAATACATCTAACTAGTGTTTAATCCTCAATTTGTATTTCGATTATTTTAAAAATATTTCTCAACGATCCAACCGTAAGGATGTCAATAAATATATATTTTAGTGATATAACCAAAATTTCATATCAAAATAATTTTATTTGGTTTGTCATTTTAACAGTCAAGCATGAGTTTGGCTAGTACAACTAACTAGTGTTTACTTCTGAATTTGTGTTTTGATTATTTTAAAAATATTTCTCAACGATCCAACCGTATGAATGTCAATAAATATATATATTAGTGATATAACCAAAATTTTTTATCAAAATAATTTTATTTGGTTTTCCATTTTAACAGTCAAACATGAGTTTGACTAGTACATCTAACTCGTGTTTAATCCTGAATTTGTATTTCGATTATTTTAAAACTATTTTTTATCGATCCAATTGTATGGATGACAATAAATAAATAAATAAATAAATAATAATGATATAATCAATCTTTTACATTAAATAATTTTTATCAAAATATTCAATTTTTTTTGAAAGTTCTAATATGTCGCCCAAACAAATAAATGCTGACATTAATATGATTGGATCATGAAATAATATTTTTTAAAAATTGAAAATATCAGAAATTAGGTGCTAGTTTACAACAAAATTCGTCATAAATTACTAGTTACCAAAAATTTGAAAAAAGTCAAATTTATCGCCAAAATTTCGGGGAAAAGTTGAATTTCCCTCTTTGATAACTTACGACGAATCCTAATTTCCGTCGTAAATTGGACGATCCGATCTTTTCCGTCACAAATATTTCGTCGTAAATTTAGACAAAATATTTTTCTATTTAATTTCAAGTTAAAAATTTTAATAAAAATAATTAACTTACGACAGAATTAGATTTTCGTCGTAAGCTGAATGGCGTCGTTCCTCCACGTGGCTGACTCCATAATTTTTTTATTCAATTGATGATAATTTTAATATTAAAATAATCAACTTATGACATATAATATTTTCCGTCGTAAATAATTATGGGCCCAAGGCTTTAATAAATAAGAATCAGCCGGCATGAAGGGCCCCTCCAACCCACTAAGTCTGCTCCTACTAGCCACAAACCACCTAAACTACTACTGCAAAACAGAGTGATCAAATATACAAATCAGCAGTTTTTAGGTAGTATTAGCCTTCAATAGTTTACATTTTAAAAAAAAGATACAAACACACACATGTTACTAGACTGAACGAAAGCAAGAAATACATCACTGCTCAGATCAAATACAACAAACAAAATAGAATACTAAAACAAACTATATAACTTTATGTTGCAGTGACAAAAAAAGTTAAGGAAAAAGGAGATGATTAAATTTGTTTATACAAATGCTGAGTGTCGAAATCAAAGCGTGTAAAGAAAAAAGGTTTACAAAATTAAAAACTCACTTCATTCTTTGTTTTACTAGTTATGTCGCATGCCTTGACGGAGGAAATACACAAGACTCTATATGCATTGTAATCCACAAGAAATAGAAACCGAAAATACATGACATAGCAATGCTGATAGAAATAGAAACCGAAAATAGGACATTGTATTTGCTCAACTAATTTCTCAAATACATATACACAATTTCTCAACCAATTTAGGAACATCATATGTTGTAACAAATCAAACAAATACCAAAAAAATAACAAAAAAATCCTCTGTTGGTAGTGAATTGAAGGAACACTTACGGAACTGAGAACACGTCTTTTACTCCGATTTGGATTAGTCGGCGAGCTAGGTGACAGTCAAATCGAGATGAGAGAGAGACAGATACCTAAATCAAACACCGTAATTGAGAGAAAAACATACATACAATGAAGATATAAGCCCTCAATCAAATCTGAAAATAGAAGTTAACAAATGGAAGCCCTGAACCCCCTTGACTGAAGGAGCAGCCGAAACCCTAGTTTATCTCCGCACTTATTTTCCTTTCCAAAGAGAGTGAGATATATAGGGTTAGTCTATTAAAAAGAAGATACGAGAAGATATGTTGGAATTATTTTGGGTAAAAAGGCGGTCATTTTGCCGCTCTCAGTAATTTAATTATTCTATAATTATTTTACTAATATAATATTAATGTTATAACTTATTAATTTTAAAATTATTTAAAAAACACAATTTTATCTAATTCACTTCTTTTGAAAATGACCCGAAACCCGAAAAATAGTCATATTTCTCAACGATCCAACCGTATGGATGTTAATAGATATATACAAAAATATCAGTGATATAACCAAAATTTTATATCAAAATAATTTTATTTGTTTTTCACTTTAAAAGTCAAGCATGGGTTTGACTAGTACAACTAACTAGTGTTAAATCCTGAATTGGTGTTTCGATTATTTTAAAAATAATTTTCAACGATCCAACCGTATGGATGTCAATATATATATATATTAGTCATATAACCAAAATTTCATATCAAAATAATTTCATTTGGTTTGCCATTTTAACAGTTAAGCATGAGTTTGACTAATACAACTAACTAGTGTTTACTTTTGAATTTTTGTTTCGAATATTTTAAAAATACTTCTCAACGATCCAACCGTATGAATGTCAATAAATATATATATATATATATATTAATGATATAACCAAAATTTCATATCAAAATAATTTTATTTGGTTTTCCATTTTTACAGTCAAGCATGAGTTTGACTAGCACATCTAACTAGTGTTTAATCCTGAATTTATATTTTAATTATTTTAAAAATATTTCTCAAAGATCCAACCATATGGATGTCAATAAATATATATTTTAGTGATATAACCAAAATTTCATATCAAAATATTTTTATTTGATTTTCCATTTTAACAGTCAAGCATGAGTTTGAATAACACATCTAACTAGTGTTTAATCCTGAATTTATATTTTAATTATTTTAAAAATATTTCTCAAAGATCCAACCGTATGGATGTCAATAAATATATATTTTAGTGATATAACCAAAATTTCATATCAAAATATTTTTATTTGGTTTGTCATTTTAACAGTCAAACATGAGTTTGACTAGTACATCTAACTAGTGTTTACTTCTGAATTTGTGTTTCGATTATTTTAAAAATATTTCTCAACGATCCAACTGTATGAATGTTAATAAATATATATATTAGTGATATAACCAAAATTTCATATCAAAATATTTTTATTTGGTTTTCCATATTAACAGTCAAGCATGAGTTTGACTAACACATCTAACTAGTGTTTAATCCTAAATTTATATTTTAATTATTTTAAAAATATTTCTCAAAGATCCAACCGTATGGATGTCAATAAATATATATTTTAGTGATATAACAAAAATTTCATACCAAATAATTTTATTTGGTTTGTCATTTTAACAGTCAAGCATGAGTTTGTTTAGTACAACTAACTAGTGTTTACTTCTGAATTTGTGTTTCGATTATTTTAAAAATATTTCTCAACGATCCAATCATATGAATGTCAATAAATATATATATTGGTAATATAACAAAAATTTCATATCAAAATAATTTTATTTGGTTTTCCATTTTAACAATCAAGAATGAGTATGACTAGTACATCTAACTAGTGTTTAATCCTGAATTTGTATTTTGATTATTTTAAAAATATTTCTCAATGATCCAACGGTATGGATGTCAATAAATATATATTTTAGTGATATAACCAAAATTTCATAACAAAATAATTTTATTTGGTTTGTCATTTTAACAGTCAAGCATGAGTTTGACTAGTACAACTAACTAGTGTTTACTTTTGAATTTGTGTTCCGATTATTTTAAAAATATTTCTCAACGATCCAACCGTATGAATGTCAACAAATATATATATTAGTGATATAACAAAAATTTCATATCAAAATAATTTTATTTGGTTTTCCATTTTAACAGTCAAACATGAGTTTGACTAGTACATCTAACTCGTGTTTAATCCTAAATTTGTATTTCGATTATTTTAAAAATATTTCTCAACGATCCAACCGTATGAATGTCAATAAATATATATATATATTAGTGATATAACCAAAATTTCATATCAAAATAATTTTATTTGGTTTTCCATTTTAGCAATCAAGAATGAATTTGACTAATACATCTAACTAGTGTTTAATCCTGTATTTGTATTTCGATTATTTTAAAAATATTTCTCAATGATCCAACCGTATGGATGTCAATAAATATATATTTTAGTGATATAACCAAAATTTCATATCAAAATAATTTTATTTGGTTTGTCATTTTAACAGTCAAGCATGAGTTTGACTAGTACAACTAACTAGTGTTTACTTCTGAATTTGTGTTTCGATTATTTTAAAAATATTTTTCAACGATCCAACCGTATGAATGTCAATAAATATATATATATTAGTGATATAACCAAACTTTTATATCAAAATAATTTTATTTGGTTTTCCATTTTAACAGTCAAGCATGAGTTTGACTATTTTTTATCGATCCAACTGTATGGATGACAATAAATAAATAAATAAATAAATAAATATATTAATGATATGATCAATTTTTCACATTAAATAATTTTTATCAAAATATTCAATTTTTTTTGAATTTTCTAATATGTCGCCCAAACAAATAAATGCTGACATTAATATGATTGGATCATGAAATAATATTTTTTAAAAATTGAAAATATCAGAAATTAGGTGCTAATTTACAACGAAATTCGTCATAAATTAGCAGTCAAATTTATCGCCAAAATTTCGGGGAAAAGTTGAATTTCCCTCTTTGATAACTTACGACGAATTCTAATTTCCGTAGTAAATTGGACGATCCGATCTTTTCCGTCACAAATATTTTTCTATTTAATTTCAAGTTAAAAATTTTAATAAAAATAATTAACTTACGACGGAATTAGATTTTTGTCGTAAGTTGAATGGCGTCGTTCCTCCACGTGGCTGACCCCATCCTTTTTTTATTCAATTGATGATAATTTTAATATTAAAATAATCAACTTACGACAGATAATATTTTCCGTCATAAATAATTACGACGAAAAAATATTTCCGATTTCTTGTGCCCTTCTTTCATCTCCGATTTCTTCCCTCTCCAGTTTCTTACCTATTTTTTTTAAAATCACATCGATGCAGTGATTTTCATCAATCGCCTCATTTGTTGATAGTAATCTAGATAGGGAATGGGTATTGAATAGAATTGAATATCAGTCTGGGATGGGGAAGAAGAAGATTGCAGCAGATAGAGAGTTTGATGATAAGAAGATATTGGAACAACATCAGAAAGCTAAACACTTTAAATGTCATCTTTGTTAGAAGAAGCTTTCTAATATTGATAGCATGTCTATTCATTTTTTTCAAGTTCATAAAGAGACTGTTTCCAAGTATATACATCTCTCGCTCAGCTCTCTCTCTCATCTCTCTCTCTCTCCCCCTCCCTCACTCCCCTCTCCCTCTGTATTTGTATATGATTTGGATTTTTGGATCGTAGGTTTGTGATTTGGTTGTTTTTATAATTTGTTTACTTTGGTTGATATGTTGAAATGCCGAATAGTTTTTGTAATTTTGTTGAACGACAGCTGTTGAATTGAATAACACTTTTGGCACTTGAAAAAAAAATATGATAAGAGTTTGATGGTGGGGGAATTTGCCGCCCTGTAATGTTGACTATGGTATTAGTAAGGACTTAAATGCCTATATACAATATTTTCAATTCTTCAGTGTATCCAAGAAATTAAGTATTGTATCATTATTGGTGCGCTTAATGTAATTTGTATATTGTGTGTACTTTCAGTTATCTAGAGTATCTGCAATCTCTTGAAGAGAAAATTGATCTTGACTGGAATTAAATCTCATCATCCTTGGGGAGATCAGTAAATGTCTATTTTCAAAGGAAGGCTGCCTGATAAATTTTACTGCTGATGGAGAGAACTTGACAAAGTTAGAGAAGTATGTTGCCAAGTTTCTTGAATCTCTTCCAGCAAGAGAAGTCTATTTCATGTACTAAAACTGCTAAAATTACTTTCGTATTGTGAAATAAGTATGTTTATGATTGTGGGTTGGAATATGTTGATACCTGTTGCTCAAATACATCCCTTAATTAAAGGAAATGGTATTGTCATGTTGATTAAGGGCTACCCTTAAATGAGATTTATTCTAATTACATTAGTTTCTGGCATTTTTTCTAGAAAACCGGAAGGAAAAATCTCTGGCACTGCTTGCTCAGAATTTTGTCAAGCTTTTCCTTCGTTCTGGTGTAAGTTATGCTAATCTTTTACATGCCCTTTTCAAGGTCTAGTTGTTATTTCAATTATATGTTCTAAACTTTCTTGTCCCTTTAGGCGGATATTATCTCCCTAGACAGTGCTGCAACAGCATTGCCCGGTGATGTGCATGATTCAACAGCTATGCGAAGTAAATGACCTTGCCACTGTTCACTATACAATCTAAATTGTAGATGATCTACTGTACATTTATTTTCCTCATGTAATTAAATTCTACAGCTAAAGCGAGGCGCCTCTATGATATTGCCAATGTCTTTGCATCTATGAATCTTATTGAAAAGGTTAGGTATATTCAGGATTTACTGATGTGAGAAAAGGCCTAAGATATTTGTAAAATGAATCTAATTTTTCCTAAATACGATATTGTGAATTTGTAGGTCCGTCATCCAGAAAGTGGGAAACCAACATTTAGGTGGTTGGGGATGAAACAGAAATCTAGTAATGCACATGAGCATGGTTCTGGTTCAAACGACACCAGGATGAGGGTGTTTGGAACTGAGATAGCAAATACTGCCTCAAGGAGATTCACAGATTCTATATCCAACTGCAGGTCTAGTGAGAAGGTACATGTGCCAATATATGCCAAGCAAATTAATGTGGAAACTGAAGATGATGAGAACTCATCAAAGCAGCACCAGGGGAATCTGCCTAAGGATCCAGAACGTGGGGAACCAGTATTAAGGCGGTTGGTGATAAAACAGAATTCCAGTATTGGTTCTGATTCATATGACACCAGGAGCAGGGTGTTTGGAAGTGAAATTACAAATACTGCTTCAAAGAGGTTCAAGGACAATTCTTTATCCAAGTGCAGGTCCAGTGAGAACGTAATTATGCCAACATATGCCAAGCAACATAATGTGAAAAAAGAAAATGATGAGAACTCAATGAAGCAGCAGCAGAGGCATCTGTCTAAGAGTTTTGTGTTTGGTCCTTTTACTCCTGCAAGTGTACGCAACCTAGATGCTCCTGAAAACAAAAAGGTTAAGCGAGTTCAGGACTGGGAGCAACCGACTTCAACTTGTGTTTGTAACTAATTCTTGGATTCAAGTTTCTTGCCGTACGTATGTGGATTGCATATGGGCATATAGATTGCAGGTTTCACTCTTTATTTTCTATTTTCTTCTCTGCCTTCATTTTAACTATTCTCGAAGTTCTATATATTCTTCTCATATGCGTGTAATTCTTGATGCAGCAAACCTACATGTATGACACTTGGAACAAGAACATGATGGGCAAGAACAAGAACCAGGACTAGGCATGCCAATTGAGTGAACATTCTCTTGGTTCTTGGGCAAAAACAACGGAATATGTATGCAAATTAATTAGTTATTGTGTACCTTAATGAGAATGTTTAGAAATAGATTTGAAGTTATAGTTGTAATTCTTGTAGAGAACCTTTGTATTATAAGTTTAATTTTAATTTTGAAGTAACAATTGAATTAATATAATATCATTTTATTTTAAAATTGATTTATTTTAAATAATGAGATTAACTTTGTAAACAGTTGTGTGAAACCCACTTAAAAATTGATGAAAACCGTTGTATGTCTCACTACACATATTTTTTTTAAAAAAACTGTTGTCTTTTGATATTCTTTGCAATGGTTCAAATCTTTTACACCGGTGTCTTTTAAACGAAAAAGATTCATGACAACGGTTTTAACTAGTTAAAAGAAGTTTGTAAACTGTTGTTTATGAAAACATCGAATAAGTTAACAACAATGGTTTTTCTACAAAACCATTGTTGTTAAGTTAGGTAGACAATAGTTGAATAAAAAAATTGTTGTTTAAAGAATTTCCTAACAATGGTTAATAGAGAGTAACCGTTGTGAATTCTTAATTATAACCAGTATTAAAAAACGTTGTTGAATCTCGCTTATTACAAGTGTATAAACAACCGTTGTCCCACTTTCGATCACACGAGTGTTGGATAGACAACGGAAACTCTACCTCTCACACAATGGCAAAAAACAGTTGTATGATTGCAAATATGTTGTAGTGAACTAACTAGTGTTTACTTTTGAATTTTTGTTTCGATTATTTTAAAAATACTTCTCAACGATCCAACCGTATGAATGTCAATAAATATATATATTAATGATATAACTAAAATTTCATATCAAAATAATTTTATTTGGTTTTCCATTTTTACAGTCAAACATGAGTTTGACTAGCACATCTAACTAGTGTTTAATCCTGAATTTATATTTTAATTATTTTAAAAATATTTCTCAAAGATCTAACCATATGGATGTCAATAAATATATATTTTAGTGATATAACCAAAATGTCATATCAAAATATTTTTATTTGGTTTTCCATTTTAACAGTCAAGCATGAGTTTGACTAACACATCTAACTAGTGTTTAATCCTGAATTTATATTTTAATTATTTTAAAAAGATTTCTCAAAGCTCCAACCGTATGGATGTCAATAAATATATATTTTAGTGATATAAACAAAATTTCATATCAAAATATTTTTATTTGGTTTGTCATTTTAACAGTCAAATATGAGTTTGACTAGTACATCTAACTAGTGTTTACTTCTGAATTTGTGTTTCGATTATTTTAAAAATATTTCTCAACGATCCAACCATATGAATGTCAATAAATATATATATTAGTGATATAACCAAAATTTCATATCAAAATAATTTTATTTGGTTTTCCATTTTAACAATCAAGAATGTATTTGACTAATACATCTAACTAGTGTTTAATCCTGAATTTGTATTTCGATTATTTTAAAAATATTTCTCAACGATCCAACCGTATGGATGTCAATAAATATATATTTTAGTGATATAACCAAAATTTCATATCAAAATAATTTTATTTGGTTTGTCATTTTAACAGTCAAGCATGAGTTTGGCTAGTACAACTAACTAGTGTTTACTTCTGAATTTGTGTTTTGATTATTTTAAAAATATTTCTCAACGATCCAACCGTATGAATGTCAATAAATATATATATTAGTGATATAACCAAAATTTTATATCAAAATAATTTTATTTGGTTTTCCATTTTAACAGTCAAGCATGAGTTTGACTAGTACATCTAACTCGTGTTTAATCCTGAATTTGTATTTCGATTATTTTAAAACTATTTTTTATCGATCCAATTGTATGGATGACAATAAATAAATAAATAAATAAATAATAATGATATAATCAATCTTTCACATTAAATAATTTTTATCAAAATATTCAATTTTTTTTTGAAAGTTCTAATATGTCGCCCAAACAAATAAATGCTGACATTAATATGATTGGATCATGAAATAATATTTTTTAAAAATTGAAAATATCAGAAATTAGGTGCTAGTTTACAACAAAATTCGTCATAAATTACTAGTTACCAAAAATTTGAAAAAAGTCAAATTTATCGCCAAAATTTCGGGGAAAAGTTGAATTTCCCTCTTTGATAACTTACGACGAATCCTAATTTCCGTCGTAAATTGGACGATCCGATCTTTTCCGTCACAAATATTTCATCGTAAATTTAGAAAAAATATTTTTTCTATTTAATTTCAAGTTAAAAATTTTAATAAAAATAATTAACTTACGACGGAATTAGATTTTCGTCGTAAGCTGAATGGCGTCGTTCCTCCACGTGGCTGACTCCATAATTTTTTTATTCAATTGATGATAATTTTAATATTAAAATAATCAACTGACGACATATAATATTTTCCGTCGTAAATAATTATGGGCCCAAGGCTTTAATAAATAAGAATCAGCCGGCATGAAGGGCCCCTCCAACCCACTAAGTCTGCTACTACTAGCCACAAACCACCTAAACTACTACTGCAAAACAGAGTGATCAAATATACAAATCTGCAGTTTTTAGGTAGTATTAGCCTTCAATAGTTTACATTTTAAAAAAAAGATACAAACACACACATGTTACTAGACTGAACGAAAGCAAGAAATACATCACTGCTCAGATCAAATACAACAAACAAAATAGAATACTAAAACAAACTATATAACTTTATGTTGCAGTGACAAAAAAAGTTAAGGAAAAAGGAGATGATTAAATTTGTTTATACAAATGCTGAGTGTCGAAATCAAAGCGTGTAAAGAAAAAAGGTTTACAAAATTAAAAACTCACTTCATTCTTTGTTTTACTAGTTATGTCGCATGCCTTGACGGAGGAAATACACAAGACTCTATATGCACTGTAATCCACAAGAAATAGAAACCGAAAATACATGATATAGCAATGCTAATAGAAATAGAAACCGAAAATAGGACATTGTATTTGCTCAACTAATTTCTCAAATACATATACACAATTTCTCAACCAATTTAGGAACATCATATGTTGTAACAAATCAAACAAATACCAAAAAAATAACAAAAAAATCCTCTGTTGGTAGTGAATTGAAGGAACACTTACGGAACTGAGAACACGTCTTTTACTCCGATTTGGATTAGTCGGCGAGCTAGGTGACAGTCAAATCGAGATGAGAGAGAGACAGATACCTAAATCAAACCCCGTAATTGAGAGAAAAACAGACATACAATGAAGATATAAGCCCTCAATCAAATCTGAAAATAGAAGTTAACAAATGGAAGCCCTGAACCCCCTTGACTGAAGGAGCAGCCGAAACCCTAGTTTATCTCCGCACTTATTTTCCTTTCCAAAGAGAGTGAGATATATAGGGTTAGTCTATTAAAAAGAAGATACGAGAAGATATGTTGGAATTATTTTGGGTAAAAAGGCGGTCATTTTGCCGCTCTCAGTAATTTAATTATTCTATATTTGTTTTACTAATATAATATTAATGTTATAACTTATTAATTTTAAAATTATTTAAAAAACACAATTTTATCTAATTCACTTCTTTTGAAAATGACCCGAAACCCGAAAAATAGTCATATTTCTCAACGATCCAACCGTATGGATGTTAGTAGATATATACAAAAATATCAGTGATATAACCAAAATTTTATATCAAAATAATTTTATTTGTTTTGCACTTTAAAAGTCAAGCATGGGTTTGACTAGTACAACTAACTAGTGTTAAATCCTGAATTGGTGTTTCGATTATTTTAAAAATAATTTTCAACGATCCAACCGTATGGATGTCAATATATATATATATTAGTCATATAACCAAAATTTCATATCAAAATAATTTCATTTGGTTTGCCATTTTAACAGTTAAGCATGAGTTTGACTAATACAACTAACTAGTGTTTACTTTTGAATTTTTGTTTCGAATATTTTAAAAATACTTCTCAACGATCCAACCGTATGAATGTCAATAAATATATATATATATTAATGATATAACCAAAATTTCATATCAAAATAATTTTATTTGGTTTTCCATTTTTACAGTCAAGCATGAGTTTGACTAGCACATCTAACTAGTGTTTAATCCTAAATTTATATTTTAATTATTTTAAAAATATTTCTCAAAGATCCAACCATATGGATGTCAATAAATATATATTTTAGTGATATAACCAAAATTTCATATCAAAATATTTTTATTTGATTTTCCATTTTAACAGTCAAGCATGAGTTTGACTAACACATCTAACTAGTGTTTAATCCTGAATTTATATTTTAATTATTTTAAAAATATTTCTCAAAGATCCAACCGTATGGATGTCAATAAATATATATTTTAGTGATATAACCAAAATTTCATATCAAAATATTTTTATTTGGTTTGTCATTTTAACAGTCAAACATGAGTTTGACTAGTACATCTAACTAGTGTTTACTTCTGAATTTGTGTTTCGATTATTTTAAAAATATTTCTCAACGATCCAACTGTATGAATGTTAATAAATATATATATTAGTGATATAACCAAAATTTCATATCAAAATATTTTTATTTGGTTTTCTATTTTAACAGTCAAGCATGAGTTTGACTAACACATCTAACTAGTGTTTAATCCTGAATTTATATTTTAATTATTTTAAAAATATTTCTCAAAGATCCAACCGTATGGATGTTAATAAATATATATTTTAGTGATATAACAAAAATTTCATACCAAATAATTTTATTTGGTTTGTCATTTTAACAGTCAAGCATGAGTTTGTTTAGTACAACTAACTAGTGTTTACTTCTGAATTTGTATTTCGATTATTTTAAAAATATTTCTCAACGATCCAATCGTATGAATGTCAATAAATATATATATTGGTGATATAACAAAAATTTCATATCAAAATAATTTTATTTGGTTTTCCATTTTAACAATCAAGAATGAGTATGACTAGTACATCTAACTAGTGTTTAATCCTGAATTTGTATTTCGATTATTTTAAAAATATTTCTCAATGATCCAACGGTATGGATGTCAATAAATATATATTTTAGTGATATAACCAAAATTTCATATCAAAATAATTTTATTTGGTTTGTCATTTTAACAGTCAAGCATGAGTTTGACTAGTACAACTAACTAGTGTTTACTTTTGAATTTGTGTTCCGATTATTTTAAAAATATTTCTCAACGATCCAACCGTATGAATGTCAACAAATATATATATTAGTGATATAACAAAAATTTCATATCAAAATAATTTTATTTGGTTTTCCATTTTAACAGTCAAACATGAGTTTGACTAGTACATCTAACTCGTGTTTAATCCTAAATTTGTATTTCGATTATTTTAAAAATATTTCTCAACGATCCAACCGTATGAATGTCAATAAATATATATATATATTAGTGATATAACCAAAATTTCATATCAAAATAATTTTATTTGGTTTTCCATTTTAGCAATCAAGAATGAATTTGACTAATACATCTAACTAGTGTTTAATCCTGTATTTGTATTTTGATTATTTTAAAAATATTTCTCAACGATCCAACCGTATGGATGTCAATAAATATATATTTTAGTGATATAACCAAAATTTCATATCAAAATAATTTTATTTGGTTTGTCATTTTAACAGTCAAGCATGAGTTTGACTAGTACAACTAACTAGTGTTTACTTCTGAATTTGTGTTTCGATTATTTTAAAAATATTTTTCAATGATCCAACCGTATGAATGTCAATAAATATATATATATTAGTGATATAACCAAACTTTTATATCAAAATAATTTTATTTGGTTTTCCATTTTAACAGTCAAGCATGAGTTTGACTATTTTTTATCGATCCAACTGTATGGATGACAATAAATAAATAAATAAATAAATAAATATATTAATGATATGATCAATTTTTCACATTAAATAATTTTTATCAAAATATTCAATTTTTTTTGAATTTTCTAATATGTCGCCCAAACAAATAAATGCTGACATTAATATGATTGGATCATGAAATAATATTTTTTAAAAATTGAAAATATCAGAAATTAGGTGCTAATTTACAACGAAATTCGTCATAAATTAGCAGTCAAATTTTATCGCCAAAATTTCGGGGAAAAGTTGAATTTCCCTCTTTGATAACTTACGACGAATTCTAATTTCCGTAGTAAATTGGACGATCCGATCTTTTCCGTCACAAATATTTTTCTATTTAATTTCAAGTTAAAATTTTTAATAAAAATAATTAACTTACGACGGAATTAGATTTTTGTCGTAAGTTGAATGGCGTCGTTCCTCCACGTGGCTGACCCCATCCTTTTTTTATTCAATTGATGATAATTTTAATATTAAAATAATCAACTTACGACAGATAATATTTTCCGTCGTAAATAATTACGACGAAAAAATATTTCCGTCGTAAGTTAGGCGCACATTTATTTCGGTCGTAAGTTGACCGTCGTAAATGGCCGGATTTGTTGTAGTGTTTTCAGCAATGTATACAAATTTAATTTGTTAATAAAATCATAATTTCTATAAAGATTATGTACTCATCGTGGAAAAATAATGACAGTACCGTTAGTTTTTGGGTACATAACCCACCTTTCTCCAAACGTAAAAAGAATTATCTGTCTCCATCTACCATCTTTATTTCCACCAGAAAAGTAATTTTCATTAAAATTAGCTACATACACCCAAAAGGTGGCACTGGGGATAAGTGTTAATAGAAATTTACTACATGTTTTTAAAAGGTTTTAGAGCAGTCCTGAAATTCCTTGCAAGTAATTTCAAGCTTCTAGGCTCATGTGTGATCTTAATAGATAGGCAAAACCAAATAGAATGTTGGGCACAGTCTAGGTCATGAGGAAAATTAGAGGAGTTAGAAATACCTTTATGTATCTTACAAGCTGAATAACTAATGTTATTTTGTTCATATGAATATAATGTAAGATACATTGCTTAAATATTCATGTATCACTTTTAAGCGTTTAATGTTTCTTTCTGTTTACTTCCCAAACCAAAGTTGTGATGCCTGTTTAGAGCTATTCTCCTTGTGATTAATGTTTACGTTAAATGTCTTATAATCTAATCTATGTTTCATTAATTTATGTGAGCAGTTTGTTTCTCAGGCTGAACACAACAGAGGATCATATGAACTTTGGCTTATGTACATTAATAGTCGTGAGCAGCTTGAGGAATATTGATTGGATACGGTAACACTCTAGCCGCACTATCTCACAATGCATCTCCTCACAAAGATGAAATACATTCTAGAAAATGAACCCTGGATTTTTTCAACCGATGATTAATATGTAGATGATAACGTTTAAACGAGAGAAACAGAAATACGTGAAGTTGATAGTTTTTTGATTAACTGAGAAAACAAATAAATACACAAATGAAAGCCCTACAAATTAGGGACCAGTACCAACATTTCCTAAACTATCTCCACTACTCAAACTAATCCTGAAGACTCTCCTGAACATAACCAACGCTGCAGACCAAGTCATTACATCCTTCACGTACTAAACATAAATAACAATAAATAGAAATAGAAATAAACTAACGTTTAGATTAAAACCAACAAACACCCCCTTAATCTAAACGTTCTTATTCAGATTCTTAACTCCCAGCAACAGACGCATCTTCTCAAACTTAAAAATCGGCAAAGCTTTTGTAAGAATGTCTGCACGTTGTTCATCTGATCGTATGTGTTTAACGACGATTTCCCCATGCTCCACGCACTCCCTGATAAAGTAGTAGCGTATGTCGATATGCTTTGACCTACCATGAAATACCGGGTTCTTAGCTAAATCGATAGCTGACTTGTTGTCAATATACAACACCACAAGACCAACCACATCATCAGTTATTTCCCCAAGCAACTTTCGCAGCCATATTCCTTGACACGCTGCTCCGGTAGCAGCCATAAACTCAGCCTCGCAAGACGACAAAGCAACACATTTTTGTTTTTGGGAAACCCAGGTTATCACACTCTCATTTAGATAGAAAACCACACCTCCGGTACTCTTTCTGTCATCGATATGACCAGCCAAGTCACTATCTGAGAACCCTGTCAAAACGTTATTCCCACTGTCCTTAGAATAAACCAAACCATAGTTGATCGTACCTTTGATGTAACGAAGAATACGCTTAGCTGCGTTCAAGTGCATGACTGTTGGCCTTTCCATAAAACGATTGATTATTCCAACGGCATATGCGATTTCTGGACGCGTATGAACGAGATAGCGTAAACCTCCCACAATGCTTTTGAACTCCGTAGGGTTGATTGTTGTTCCACCTTCATCCTTTGTAATCATAAGCTTCAGCTCCATTGGATACTTAGTTGGGTTACACTCACCCATGCCTGCTTTTTCTAGCACTTTCTTGGTGTAAGCAACTTGTTTAAGCTCGATGAACCCTTTTCCCTGCTCAACCTCGATTCCCAGGTAATAAGAGAGAGTTCCCAGATCGCTCATGTCAAACGTTTCTCCCATCTGTTCTTTAAACTCACTTATGACAGCTACATTAGTTCCCGTTACCAGTAAATCATTAACATAAACAGCCACGATTAACACCTCACCTTCGACCTTTCTTGTGTACACAGCGTGCTCGTATGGGCACCTTGTCAAACCCATATTTTCCAAACATTTACTCAGCTTCGAGTACCAAGCCCTGGGGGCTTGACGCAGGCCATACAACGCCTTGTGCAGTTTGTAAACCTTGTGCTCCTGTCCAGGTTTTTCAAACCCCCGAGGTTGTGACACATAAACCTCCTCTTTTAGCTCCCCATTCAGAAAAGCTGATTTAACATCTAGGTGGTGCACTCCCCACCCATTTTTGGCTGACAAAGCAAGAATAAGACGAACTGTCTCCAAGCGTGTCACAGGAGCAAAAATTTCTTCGAAATCGATTCCATATTCTTGCTCGTACCCCTTAGCCACGATCCTTGCTTTGTGTTTCACTACCTCGCCATTTGAGTCCTTCTTTAACTTAAAGACCCACTTCAAGTCTATTGTTTTCTTTCCCTGTGGCAAATCAGTCAGTGTCAAATACCACCTGCAAATCAATCTATATATATATATATATCTGTGTATATAAATGTAGATGATAACGTTTAAATGAGAGAAACAGAAATACGTGAAGTTGATAGTTTTTTGATTAACTGAGAAAACAAATAAATACACAAATGAAAGCCCTACAAATTAGGGACCAGTACCAACATTTCCTAAACTATCTCCACTACTCAAACTAATCCTGAAGACTCTCCTGAACATAACCAACGCTGCAGACCAAGTCATTACATCCTTCACGTACTAAACATAAATAACAATAAATAGAAATAGAAATAAACTAACGTTTAGATTAAAACCAACATAATACACCAAGCATCTCCAGAAAAGTTGGCAGGCAGGTGAACTCTTTCCTTGTTATATATTTTTTAACTATTATAATGAGTTTGAATTTAGCATATAAATTATTCTGTGCAGCATTAAAGAAGCAATGAGTTGCTATAAAAATTTAATTTGGGTGCAATAAATAAAGTTCTATATTTTAGAAGATTTAAAGGTATGCATTTTGTTTTAAAAAATTTAAATGCTCAAGTGATTTTATTTATTGTCTTTCATTTACAATTAAAATTATTGTACTACTTTTTTCTAGTCGAGTTGTACATGTAAAATGATAGCCAAAGTTCACATATCTTTTCTAGATACTACCGAACCCCAACCTTAAATTTACAATTTAGTATTGGTATATGTGTGTATATATGACATGAGTAAATCTTAGTACAATAAAAATTGAGGAAATAAAAAGAAAATATGGGGTAGTGTTTTGAATCTCCTGTTATAGTCTAACAGTTGCTTTAAAGAGTTCACAACCTTAGATTTAGTTCTTAGAGTTAGTTCTTTGTATAAGTTCTTAGAATTTGGGGTGCCTCTATGAATAAAATCGCTATTCTTTTAGTTTGCATATGCTATTTCACACATCATGTGTACGATTTTGTTAAGTCATAATGTCCTATTATCTAATTTATTTTTTCTTATTTATACAAATGTCAACTCATGTGTATATATATATATTTTGATACAGAGGGGTGATTTGTTATACATATGTATTGTTTATCTTTTCGGCTATATAAATTCAAGTTTCTGGGTTTTTGATTTATTACCTAAGTGTAGCCTTGTGATAAAATAAATATTCTTTTTTTTAATTAAAGCTCTAGCCCTAGGAACACACCGTATGCATACTATTAAGTCCATGAAGCAGTGCTATATTTGGAACTAGTTATCAGTTAGAATATGAATGTACAGGGTTGGCTTTGCATTTTGAAGTTCTTTGAATCATTGATTATGTATTTTTCTTGTGGAACCACTAACATTAAATTTTAAGTTATCACCTTTCCACAATGTATAAAAATTTAATTTGTTAATAAAATCATAATTTCAATAAAGATTATGTACTCATCCTCGAAAAATAATGACAGTAAGGTTAGTTTTTCGGTACATAACCCACCTTTCTCCAAAGGTAAAAGGAATTATTTGTCCCCATATACCATCTTTATTTCCACCAGAAAAATAATTTTCATTAAAATTAGCTCCATACACCCAAAAGGTGGCACTGGGGATAAGTGTTAATACAAGTTTACTACATGTTTTTAAATGATTTTAGAGCAGTCCTGAAATTCCTAGCAAGTAATTCCAAGCTTCTAGGCTCATGTGTGATCTTAATAGATAGGCAAAACCAAATAGAATGTTGCTCATAGTATAGGTCATGAGGAAAATTAGAGGAATTAGAAATACCCTTATGTATCGTACAAGCTGAATAACTAATGTTATTATGTTCATTTGAATATAATGTAAGATACGTTGCTTAAATATTCATGTATCACTTTTAAGCGTTTAATGTTTCTTTTTGGTTTACTTCCCAAACCAAAGTTGTGATGCCTGTTTAGAGCTATTCTCCTTGTGATTAATGTTTACGTTAAATGTCTTATAATCTCATCTATGTTTCATTAATTTATGTGAGCAGTTTGTTTCTCAGGCTGAACACAACAGAGGATCATATGAACTTTGGCTTATGTACATTAATAGTCGTGAGCAGCTTGAGGAATATTGATTGGATACGGTAACACTCTAGCGGCACTATCTCACAATGCATCTCCTCATAAAGATGAAATACATTCTAGAAAATGAACCCTGGATTTTTTCAACCGATGATTAATACACTAAGCATCTCCAGAAAAGTTGGCAGGCAGGTGAACTCTTTCCTTGTTAAATATTTTTTAACTATTATACTGAGTTTGAATTTAGCATATAAATTATTCTCTGCAACATTAAAGAAGCAATGGGTTGCTATAAAAATTTAATTTGGGTGCACTAAATAAAGTTCTATATTTTAGATGATTTAAAGGTATGCGTTTTGTTTTCAAAAATTTAAATGCTCGAGTGATTTTATTTATTGTCTTTCATTTACTATTAAAATTATTGTACTAATTTTTTCTAGTCCAGTTGTACATGTAAAATGATAGGCAGAGGTCACATATCTTTTTTAGATACTACCGAACCCTAACCTTAAATTTGTTGCAATATCTAGCACATTACAACCATTGACATCTATTCATTTGTGTATTTTGTGAATGTTTTAGCTAGATTGTTTCTTGTAAACACATATACGTAGGTTAATAAAATAAATCGTGTCTTTTTCGTTCTTGGAACGTTATAGTTCATATCTTTTTCTAAACACTTTTTTAATGACATGTAAAAGGAACATTTTAGGTCCATTTTTTAGCTTTATACGTCCTTATGAGCAGGTGCAAAAACCTTTTTACGTCTGTTGAAAAAAACAGATGCAAAAGTTTATATTTTATGTGGATCTTTTATGTTATACGCGTATGTTCCTCACAAACGCAATAGAAACTATATGTGTGTGTTTCCCAACAGCAACATATACTCTTTAACTATAGAACTCCTCCCTACGCGTCAGTTGAGAACAGACGCAAATAACCTATTTCAACAGACGCATATGACAGTTTTTGTACTAGTGCATGTTTTGTGATTCTTTTATAGTTCTATCAAGTTCTACTATATATATTTGTGTGTGTATATATATATATGCCGATATGATAAAGTAAATAATTTTTAGTATTGACTTACTAAAGTGTTTTGGCTCTTGCACATATACTTGCACTATCATTGTTTTTATAGCTACATTACACAACCCTTGATCACCTAAGTTCTGATAAATAATTTGCATTCTTTAAATTAGATATTGGTTAAGTTTGAATTTGTTTTCTTTTCTTTTTAAGGTTTATTATTTTGCACAATTTTTTTACTGTTAGCCAAAATATACACGGCTTTGCAATTACTCCTATTGTGCAAATGATGCAATTTAGAATTAATTTTTTTTGTAATTTGTTAAAAGTTTGTATTGTTTGTTATATTATATGTTTTAATGCAAGGTATTGGAATCAATAATGTGACATTGGACCATATTAATTTTCAAAGCAAGAAAGATGAAGAGAAGATGAAGATGCTGGTCACTACCTTTCGCATACAACAACTAATGTCTAGCAGCTTACTTTTTAAAATTAAAAGTCAATTCATATTGTGGATATATTGGTCTCTTGTAGAGGCTCTGTAATTATTTTGCTAATAATAGTCACATTTTCTTGTTATATTTGACCAAAATCAGTCATTTTTACTAATTTGACCAAATGTGGTCATATTTATAAATTTGACTATATACTAAACCAATCAAATTTATAAAAATGACTGATAATGTGTCGATCAAATTTATAAATTCGACTGTCGTATGTCATATTTATTTATAAGAGGCGTAAAATTCAAATTTTATCAAAAATTTAAAGTCAAAAGTAAAAATTTTAAATGACCATTTTCGGTCAATGTAATCTGTCAATTTTATTCGTTCAAAAATAAACGGTCAAATTTAGTCGGTCATATTTGACTAAATATGACCGATTTTGCTAAATTTGACCAGCCTAAAAAAGACGGACATAATGTGATCATATTTAATCAAATATGACCGCACATTCATATTTGGTTAAATATGACCGAAATTTTTCGGTCATATTTAGCCGTTTTTCTTATAGTGTCGTGAATTCAAACTCAAACTCTTCCAAAAAATATATAATAGACCAACATAATTATATAATTTCAATGATATTTTATGCATGTGAAATGTCATATTCTCGGTGTTCGTTATGAAATTGTAGAAAAAAGTTACCATTAGAAATTGACCACTAACTTTCTAACCAGAATACCACTTCATACACCACATGTGAAATGACATATTTATTTAGTGTTTCTTATAATCAAATTTAATTTATTGATAGGTATCATCCAAGCCAAACCACTAACCGTCAAATCCCATCTTGCCCTTATACTTTATGTCTATGTCATGTTATTGATTGATTATTACTTTAAATTTTTTTAATCTTAACATTTGTTATACAAAATATTATTAGATATTATATGTATTATTTAAGTGATTCACACAAATCAATTTTTAAATAAATTTTATCCCTGCACTATAATTGGAAAATTTAAAGAATATTAGTCCATTTTCATAGATATTCTTGAAAAATAACTATTAGATCAAATCTTAAAAGGAATATAGTCTCATGATCGTATAAATTAACCCATATACTAATAAAACTTAACTCATATATTAATAATGATGTGATTATTTTCCTCCGATTAGAATTTCGGTATTAAATTCTCTAAAACAAATAATTTTTATGTGTTTTAATCATAAACTTAATGTGTGTGTTGTATGAGAGTAAAATTTGGCATATTCATTTTTTATGTGGTATTGTGTTTATTAGCTATTTCCATTATTATAACTTACATGATAACAATTTTTTTCGTATTTTTCTTTTTCATATTTATTAATTGAGTTACTTAAATATTATAATTCCAGTTACTATAAAATGAAGGATAGTTACAATAAAACAAATCTATACACTTGCTAGAATTTTATAGTTCTCCACAATATCCAAACAAATAATTTTTTCAGAAACTAATGGCTTATCTAAAGAACATTCCCACTTTCATCTAGCTTGGGATTTCGCTGCAGAAATAATATTGTTGTGTCCAACCATGCCCATCCTCGATACTTTCGGTGACTTCCAACTTAAATCAATTATTTCTGGTAATTTGATTTTCGGGATATCAGTGGATGAGAAACAAATCCTGCAAACCATGCATTCAAACTTTATCTGAGTAAATAATTATCTCTTAATCAATTAAAAGGAGCACATTATTGTGACCAAGACATATCCTTAAAGGGAGACAAGACTTGATTTACCAGTAGCCTTTGCATGCTTTATCACCCTCTTCTACAACAGCATCAGTTCCGAAACCTGGCATAATTAATTGTTATTAGTTAGATAAGTATTGTATTTTAATACAGCTTTTTGGAACTGGGAGAAGATTATATAATCCAATGTTAAAAGAAGAAAGCGAATATGTTGATTTACATAGTCCAGACCATTATATAATAGCTATAAAAAGAATATACTAGTGTATGATGTTTAGAAATAGGGATATAAGTGCACCTGAAGTTTCACAGGTTTCCAGTAGTTGAGGTTGATCAGATGTCATAATTTCTACCGCTACGCTCGCTAGCAATTGTAGTGAAACATTATATGGGATCTCTGCTTCACTTTCACCAATACCGTGGACCATGTTTACGTCCTTTGCAGAGGTTTAGTATTGGTCTTTTTCTGGGAACCTATCCTTAATTAGCTTTTGTTACAGATCAAATAACAATAATTAAAAAAACAACAATTTAAAGAACATACCGATAATCAAATGCAAAGTATATTGGAAGCAAAAATTAGAATATAGATATCACTTATATAATACATAACCATAATACTGTAACCCAACACCTCTTGGTTTAGCCTTTTTGTGGGTTTGAATCTTGTCAAAAATAAGGGGTGTGTGTGTCTATTTATGTTTAAGAGCCGTGTCTTCAATCAAGATTTTGAGTTATTTATTTGGATTTTTTAAATCAAGGGGAATTCAATTAAGATTTTAAAAAATCTTCTAAAATCTGATGGTATTTAATAGAGATTAGAATATCTTTTAAAATCTTAGTGTATTCAATTTAAATTTTAAAAAATCTACCAAAAGTTGGCGACATTATTCAATTTGAATTTTTAAAAGTCCATCAAAATCGGATGGTATTCAAAAGTCTGTGGATTTTTTTATTTGAAAACCTTGTGGAGTTTGATGGATTTACTAGTTCATTTTTAATCTTTTGAAATCTCTTTAAAATACATGAGATTTTGAATGATTTTTTGAAATTTCACAAAATCAGCTAGACTCTACAAGATTTTTTTATCAACTCCCTCAAAACCCACAAACAATTAAAATCAACGAAAAATCTTTTAAAAACCATGGATTATTATTGATCGTTTAAAATGTGAAATGAATACACCCCTCCAAGCAACAAAAAAAAATTAAACAGGATAGCAGTCTATCTACCTCGATCAACCCTCAGCTTAATTGAAAAATCTTGAGCAGTAGTGCTTGAAGTGACAAAACAGAAATGAATTGAACTCAGATGAACTTTTAATCAAATAAAGTTTTAAGATACCGAATAATGATGTGTAACTTTACCGAACTAATATTCTTGTCTAAACTCGAGGTCAGTATATTCGAAATGAACACAAATCGTTCATGAATATATAGAGATTAACCGAAAACGAACTGTTTATGAACATTATATATTATTTTAAAAAGTAAGTTTTACCTATATTTTCATTTAAAATTTTTGTAAAATATAATATTTATTTTAAATAATTATAAATTTAATTAAATATAAATTATGAATAATATATATTTTACATACAACTATTTTTGTCGAATCAAACTCGAATTTAACGAATGAGTCGAACTCGAGCTGAACATAAACCGACCTCAAGTCGAATATCTTGGAAACTTGATTATGTTCATTAAAATTATCGAACAAATTATTTTGTTCGAACTCGTTTTCGATAAGAGAAATTGAATGAAATTATTGAATAAAAATCATGTTTTTTAATCCGTTAAGAAAATATAAGTAATGGAAAAGGAATACCGCATCGAGAAACGTTGACAATTCACATTCATATTACCTGAGACTATAGACAATGACTTTGCACTATCTTCTAGTTCATTGGATCTTTTATCAGCAGCATCAACACTATAAGGGGAAATCGCACGGACACTAGCTTTACATCGCCACCACATATGACGAGAAACATCTAGTGATCCCCGTTATTGCTCCCATGTACTTTTATTTATACCATTGACGGGGATGCAAGCCATCGAGTTTTCATTTATCACATCAGCCACGTACTCCAAGACCACATACATAAAGTAATTTATTTATGTATCACAATAATTAAATATTAAGTAAACTACTCTTAAAAAATCTCAAGATATTTGAAAAGGCTTAAATTTGTTAAAGTGTTATATTCAACTATTTCTGCACCCGTAGAGTGCACGAATCGAGCACAGAACAAATTTTAAAGAATAACAATTTAAATTCTCCTGTTTTCGTAGCACATCTGAATTCATTGAGTTTGTGGATGATTAATCTATTACGTCGGCAAGTTCATTCACAAGCTTTGGCGCTCCTTCTATGGAACTATAAGCACAGTTCTTCATTCTAAACTAAATCCATAGCACCTCTTGAGATAGAATAAAATTTTATTGGAATCGCGAATGGATAAAAATACGTCCTAAAGACACATTAATATCGCATTAATTGCACTTGGGCTTCTTGTCTGAAAAGTCCAACACAGGCCTGTCTGGTCCAAGCTTCGTAGCAGGCCTGTCTGGTTTAAGCTTCGTAACAGGCCTATGTCGGCCTAAGCAACCAAGGCCCACCAACGGAGGTCATCCAAGTCCACGAACACGAGCTGTTCATGGACTAGGCCCAATACGGCGGGAAGAGTAGAGACGTGTGTTCTAAACGGACTCAAAGTCCTACATAGAAGGTTCTAGATCCCCTTTCCCAAAAGGACTCCTCTTCACCATCTAAGGTGGAGACTTGTCCACCATGTCTCCAAACAGAAGTCTAACCCTAGACTCACCACTATATAACGGGCTCTACCCCTCAATCTAGAACTACGTTTTTGGATTGATTCTCTACAACACAGAGATATATAGGCATCTTGCTAGGACTGATAGTCCCGAACGCAAGAGCATCCATTAAAGCTCGAAGCTCACGAAACCTAGCATTAAATACTAAAGTACTCAGGTTTTTATTCCACAACATCTGGCGCCGTCTGTGGGAAGACTACAACAACCATGGTGAATACACGGCGAGGAAACAATGGTGGAACAGACACTCTTGTTCCACAACGAACAATCGCATCAGCGGTGGAAGTACCACCTTACTCAACTTATGCCTCCTCGCAAGGAGGAACCCTGGTAGGGGCAACTAAGGCTCAGCCACAAGGGTCGAATCCCCCGGCTCATCAAGGGACGAATCCCCAATTGCAGTAGTTACATGCACCTGTGAGCTCTCAGCTAGTTGGGTATGAGTACTCGATGATCGTGACCACTAACCCCCCTTGAATGAGATGTGTCCTAAGTCCAATCATGTATGACGATTTAGGAATAACTTTTATGTAATCTGTTCTAATTTCATTGATATTAATAAAATACTTGTTTTGGTTTTATTGCGGGCTCTATCTATTTAAGTGTTTAAATAAGATATACCATAGTTTATAGTAAAGTTTTTTATGGATTATGATGAGATCATAATAATGAGACCTAAAAGATGATAACTCTAAACTTGAATATTTTCTGGTCGTAGGATTACTAACTGGTAATTAGTAATCCGCAAAGATCGGTACATACTATGCTTGCTTCATTATGAAGGATGTCTGTTCTTATAGATATTTGTGCGGTGACACTATAGCTAGTATGTAGGTGCTTATTATAGAATAAGTTCACTGAACATGACTCACACGGCTGAATAACTGATTGAGTTTACTCACGTGTCAGCAGTTGTTCACATAGTGATAGTTGTACAAGTATCCTTAGACTTGAGGTCATCATAGTCATCTTGTGTACACTGAACTATTCTTTGGTTTAGTTCTTAGTCTCCAGAGACAATTATAAGGAATCTACTGGGTATAGGAATTTGTACACGAAGATAGTGTATGATCAATAAAGGATCTACTCCTTCCAGTGAAGGAAGAGAATGTTCAATGCTGATCCACTTATGCTAGTTCAGGAATCTCTGGCCAGAGTGAATGAAATTAGAAAGGAGTTTCTAATTTATATTAAATAGAACTAAGCATAGTGAATGGGAAAAGAAAATGATTAAATAAGATAGGCTTGACACAAGTTCCATGCCTTTTATTTAATCGTGACATTGCAGGGTAGAAGGAATTGATTGTATGGTAACTACTCACTGAATAGGTTCTTGGTATTCTAAGCAGTGAATTCGTATTATTCGGATAGTCGCGATATGCTGAGAAGTATCCCTCATGATGTAGAATAAATATGATTAATTTATTAATTAATCATATTTAATAAATTAGAGAATTTATATAAATAATGATAAAATAGTTTTATTATTATTTATTTCTACTTCCGGTTTAATATTGAACCTACAGGGTCACACCATAAAAGAGAATGATTTAATGGTGGAGGAATTAATTAATAATGGCTGGTAATTATTTATTTATGAAATAAATAATTAATTAGCAGATTTAATAATTGATTAAATGAGATTTATCTAATTCTTAATATTATTAAATAAGAATTTAATTTTAAAAATTAAATCAAGTGAGAGAATTATTTTTCTAAAGTGTTTAGAAAAGGGATTAATGATTAAAAGGTGTTTTAATTATTAGTTAATTGGTTAATAAGAATAAACAATTAAAGGGTTAATAATAATAATATTTTACGGAAAAATTTCACCTGAAAATTTTGCCTATAAATATACTATTATAAACCCTATTTGCCTCAACCCAAATAATTAACCCTAATTCTAAAGTAGCACAAGAGAGAGGCAACTAATTCTCTCAACCTCTTCCTCCTCCATCACAATGTACTCTTGGTGGATACCAGTGGAGTGCTTCACACTTGAGCAGTAGCTGCTAGGGATTTCCGTTCATCATTTTTGGATCGCTATTAAAAATCTCCATCTTTCCATGAACGTAAAGCTTCTTAAGGTAAACATACTGAACTACGAATTAAATATTATTTTTCGCATAAATCCTGCAAAGGGTTTCATTTTTTTTAAGATTTAAATTTACATTTTCGTTGCGTTTATGTGCTAAAAACCCTTCACCCCTTACGGGATGCCTCTATACCCTGAAGTTGAAGGGAGTGGACACTCTGATAGGGGTGAAGCACAAGGGCGGACATCATAATACATACGTGGCTTTGCTCCTATTCTTGAGGATCAAGAATTCTCTGGACCTTATACTGAAAGAGACACTCACTACTAGAATTCTATCAATAGACATCGGTCCTTAGACATCGGTTGCTCAGACGACCGATGTTAAAGTTCCTTTAGACATCGGTTATTTTAAAACCGATGTTACTACTTATTTTAGACATCGGTCAAGAAAATAACCGTTGTCTATAGTTATTTTTCAAAAATGAAAAACGTTAGTTAGACATCGGTTTTTTATATAACCGATGTCTTTCTTTTATAGACATCGGTTGTATTTTACAACCGTTGTCGATGGTTAACTTAAAAAATTAAAAAAACACGCTGAACGTTCCCCCGTTTATTTCCCAATTATTCCCCCTTAACCAAAAAAATAAACCGTTTTCCCCCTTTACGATAAAATTCTTTTCGTCTCTCTCTCAGTCTACTATATCTCTCAGCTCTCTCTCTCTCTTCCATCTCTCTGGTTCTCTCTCTCTCTTCCATCTCTCTAATTCTCTCTCTCTCTTCCATCTTTCTGATTCCCCTTTCTCTCTCTCTCACCATATCAGTTGATTGCAAGTACATAGGGTTTCAATTAAACCCTAAATTGAAGAACACCTTCAATTAATCAAACTTCATCTACTAGAAACCTTAAGGTCTAAACAAGTTTATTTGTTCAATTCAATTTGTTTGTTCAATTAGGTTTAATTTGTTCAATTAGGTTTGTTCATAATTTTTAATGGTTTTTTTGACCAGGTTTTGAGATTCAGTGAACATTTTAAGGTTTCTAATCTAATTATCTATATTTTCTTGTTTTTATGACATGGTTGTAGATAAGTTGGACAGAGAGAGAGAATTATCCTTTACTGTCAAACAAGAAGGATTATGGTTGTTTGTATGTGTGTTGTAGCACATATCTACCTATCATCCCCTTTTCCCCAAGACAACCTGATATTAGTCAAGCACTTTCCTTTTACCCGTAAATAAGCTTCTACTTTGTAATAATTCTTTGTATCTACAGGTATTGTCTGGTAATTTCTTAGAAGCTTATGGAAAGGAGGTAATTAATATACATGATGGTCGTTTGCCATCATTCAAGGGTGGAAATACTAACAAACATGTCAGAATCATGGATTTGTTAATTTAATTTTCTAATACATCTGTATTGCGCAATTAACCTTATTTTTTTTGGATTTAGTAATATATATATATATATATCAATTTACTTAGAAAGTGGATTACTAGAATAATTTTAGCATCTGACACAAGTTAGGTCCTAATTATTATGATAATCCAGCGAAAAAACAGGGACTTGTCCCTCACCAGTGTTTCGTGAAAGGTTTGCAAGAGTGGCAATGGGGACTACTGAGATTCACAATTGATGCGATTATGTTAGGCCTGAGCCTAATAATTTACATCCTAAAGAAACAGAAGAAAAAATAGGAAGGTATTTTTTATATAAACAACTCTTTATTCCAAAGAGATATAGGTTATTTGACTATCTTATCTGTATTAATGTACTCATCTTGGGGCAGCAAAGTACAGCAACTCACTTCTTGGAAATACTGGGATGATCCAGCTCCGAGGAATTTCTCTGTAGGAATAGATCCAGGTAAAAGTCCTGAACTTTTATGTGGACGAACAGGTCAGGGGTGTAAGACCAATGCCTCTCATAAAATGGAATGGTGAGCTTACTGAATAGTTACCACTTAATGGTTTGTGGTGCTGAGTGTCTACAACACTTCAATTTCTGTTGATTTTAACCCATATATCTCTTATAATATTTAACAAGACAATATCTTTTATTTCTCTTCAGGATCCTAATAAGGATAATATGGTTGCTAGCACGACTTTCTTTTCAGAAAGTACTGGTTTGCCAAAGGTTAGCATATGTGTTTTCTTCAAATACACTTTATTTTTTGAATTGTTAACTCTAGTATAATGGTTAATTGCTTTTCCTCTTCATTCAAGGTTTAATTGTGACAAATGATAATATTTTAGCTACATTTTATTTAGATATTGGTAAATAACCTGCTAAAACAAATAATGGACTGGTAACTTGTTCCTAAATGTAGAGAGGATGACAATTAAGATTGCATTTAGTATAATGCTATCTGGTTCTATCCTAGAAATTTGGAAAGAGCAGCTACTGAAGTAGAATATAAACTAGTATAACCTGTGTTCCTATGCATAGAGAATAGAAGTATTAATTTTATTATGCTAATTGATAATTCTTAAATTTGCTATCAAAGTTCCATGTATTTTATCATTTCACATCAATTTTATGAATAGTGTCTTGTAAGCATTTTCTTATAGATGCTTGTTGGCATTGAGATACTTTTTATTCTCTTATTTATTTTCTTAATTTCACCAGATATATCTGCTCAGGCTGTAGAGAGAATTGGTCATTCTGTGTTAAAGGATGAAAGGATACCAAGTGACCTGATTATTCTATCTTGTGAGGAAGATTATGTAGATTTTGTGCCTTTCCTCAGAAAAGTAAGGAGTTTCTTTGAATTTGATACAATGAAACTACTCTAAAAAATAGTTTCTATTTATTTTATCTATGTATCATCCAATGTTGCATGAGCTTAGATTTACAATCTGAGCTACAGCTAAATGGTATAGTTATTCAAAAGCCAGAATATGAGAGGTCGGTTCTTTTGATCAAATTTTGTGTCTCACTCGGATCTTATTTAGATAACAAGAATGACATAATAAGTTTCTTTATGATTTTATGTAATTCATGCCTACAATTAGCTTAACCATAATTAGTCAGGATCAAGTATAATGATCATGTAAGGGGTGTCATATTAATGATGTGATTAGATTAGAGTTATTTTATAATCTTCATTAAAGAAGCTTGATGATGCAATACTGCTTTTCAATGACTTTTAAGCATACCGCGGATAATTTATTTAAGATATATTAGCCATTAACATAAATTGTAAGATTGTTTTCTTGAACAAATAATACATGATATATATTTTATTGGTTACAGTTGTAATGATAGTAGAAATGGAGTTCATTTTTTGGCATGATAAAGAAATGGGCTCAAGGAGGGGATTTATTTATTATGCACCAGTAGCTCTGTATGAACAATGAAACTATTCTTCTGTATTTTGTGACCTATTCACCCTGTTTTTATTTATCTATAGGATATCCCTAGTTAAAGGATCAACTCGTCCAAAATGTAATGGTATTAGTATCAAATCTATACTTATTTTAAGTGAAGTGCATATTCCTCTCAGTAATAGTGTCATATTAATGATGTGATTTTCTAAATGTGTTGTAGGACTTTTAGTATAATACTAAATAGATCTATGTTATATATTTTCAGCTTTATCAGCAGAGCGAGTTCTAGTATACGGTTTTGATGGAGTTGAATCTGTAAGCACACTACATCCTTTTTATTTTGTAGCTTCTAAAGAAAACATGTTAGTTGAGGCTTATTACAGAAAGTTAAAGTCTTTTGGAAGAGATTCTTTTTTTAAAAAAAAATATTTGTAAACGCCCATAATTTGTTTGATGTATAGTGCCCACAGTTTCTTTCTCTATGCTGGTCGTTGCCTGTTTGAGTTTTTTTCCGTCGGTAGTCCTACTTCTGATTGATATACTTTTACACACATAATCTTGTATATGCATCACACTCAGCAAAGTTGGCTTGATTTTGTGATGTAATTATCAATATTAAATCTTCTAAAGTTACTGGCTGAAATTATTATTGCAGTTGGATATTACATGTACAATACATTGGATAGAGATGAGCAGACTTTACAGTTTCATACATGTAGATGTTATTTATCTACTTTTATGTTGTCTTATATTGCAGATTAGGATTGTGGCAATATCGTTCTTCCACCTCCAAATGTTCTTGAATAAGGTAATCTAGTCCTATTTACTAGACATAAATATTATATACAACTTGGGAAAAATTAGTTAAGAAATTAATAGTTGCATTGAGGCATACAATAGCATTATTCTTAGTCTTTAAAATGAGATTTTTCTATTCTTTTCTGTCAGTTGATTGCTAGAATATATATACCCAATTTGGTATATGTCAATTGATAAAGTGGATTAATTTTTCTGTGAGGCCGACTCTGTTTAAGATGTAAATCAGGTTTTAATGACTCACGTGTAGATCAACTCCAGTAAGTCTGGAGGAAGCTGCTTTCAAGTGTATTAGGAAAGGACAATTTGGTTATACTTGGACCTGTTTGTGTTTTTCTACTGTGTAACATGCTTTATACAGGGGTTCAATGCAACACCTTACTAAAATTACTAGATTTCTGTGTTTTTCTAATGTACAACATGCTCTATACAGGGTTTCTATGCAACACTTACTGAATCACTAGATGCTCATGGTAGAAGAATAGACCAGTCACAGAAATGCAGCATCAGTTGCATCTAGATATTAAGATCCATTAAAGAAGCTATTTAATGATCTGAGGACTACAGTTGTAGTTATTAGTGGAAGTGAAAGGAGCGTCTTAGACAAGGTAATCTTATTTTACCACAATATCCCTAAGCTTTAGCAAATCTACTTTCATATGTTGACCGATTACTCACGCAGATCTTTGGAGAATATAATATGTGGTTGGCAGCAGAGCATGCACTACTAGAATTCTAGAAGAGCTGGACGAGGTTCGCTGTGATGTTATCAATTTCATTTATATTTTGTAAATTCCTGCCTCGCTACTCTTGATATCTTCTCATGTAAATTCTGGTTTAGTAATGTACTAGATGATCGAACTTGTAAGATGGTTTGAAATTGTGTTAGAACTTTTTTTGTTTATGTTTGTTGGTTGGTTGGTCGATCTAGATATTTTGAATCTTGAATGTACATGTTTTTTAGGTTGTTGGTTAATCTTGGTTGTTGATTGTATGAAAATGGTTTTTGATTGGATGAAAAATGATTGGTTGATTGGTTTGCAGTTTTTTGATTATGGCAGTAGTTTTTGGTTCATGTAAAATAGGGCATGCTCAATTTAATTACAATAGGAACAGGCATCATATTTTTATTAGAACCGATGTTAAAAACCATAAATATACATCAGTTTACACATATAAAAGCAATGTCTTAAAATCACAACGACATCAGTAAAAACAAATATTCGATGTCAATAAAGGGATATTAGCATATGAAAACAGGGTAATAACATCGATTCAAAAATAAACAACCGATGTCTATTTTATCATATTAACATCGGTTATTTAAGAAAACAATCGATGTCTATTGTCCATATTGACATTGGTTATTTAGAAAAAAATCGATGTCTATTGTTCAAATTAACATCGGTTCTTTAGAATTCACCGATGTCTAATAGGTATGAGACATCGGTTTTTTTATTTTTAATCGATGTTAATTTATAAATATTGCCTGTGGTTATAGTTTTAAATAGGCTTAATCGTCCTAATATTGCATTTCTGAATTTGACATTACACAATTGGATAACAAAAATGTGAAATTAGACATCAGAAATCTTCCAGAAATGATGTAATATTACGTAGACATCGGTTTTTAACCGATGTCTATGAGAAAATATCTTTAACATCAGTCGCGAAGACATCACACATTTTTTTACATAGACATCGGTTTTTAACCGATGTCTAAGGTCTTTTTTCTAGTAGTGACTGATTCATCTGATGATGATGTTGCTCCAAGAAGGAGACATGCTGGCAAAGAATCAATGGCTGATACAGAACAACGCTCCAGGAGCACTCAAAGGATGATCCCCCAAGACGTTGAAGAGAGGATCAGGGCTCATGAAACTGAGATCCAAAGGTTGAAGCGTGACCTAGAGGCACAACTGACTCCAAGACCCCCACTTGCTCCAAGACAAAGAGGTCCTCCCCAATCATAGATCTGGATGGTCCAATACCAAGAAGGGCAGTTGCCCCAAGTTCTGATCCAAGTGATCTTATACCCCTGAGAGATCCCGATGATCCAAACCCACCATTCACTGATGAGATAATAAACACTCACATTTCTAGGAAGTTCAAGATGCCCACCATCAAAGCATACGATGGTATTGGAGACCCTGCTAACCATGTTAGGACGTTCTCTAATGCCCTGCTGCTACAACCCGTGAACGATGCTATTAAGTGTCAGGCCTTCCCTCAAAACCTGTCGGGTATGGCTCAAAGGTGGTTATAGTCGTCTGCCTCCGAACTCTATTGGATCCTTTAAGGACTTGAGCCAAGATTTTATCAAGCAATTCATAAGTGGCAGAGTGCACGAGAAGAGTTCAGCCTCTCTCATGGGCATACTCCAAGGAGTAAAGGAGTCCTTAAGAGAGTATCTGATTCGGTTTATGAAGGAGGCTTTGAAGGTCTCTGATCTTGATGATAAGGTAGCTATGATAGCCCTACAACAAGGGACTAGAGATGAGTTCTTTAAGATGTCCCTGGTTAAATTCCCTCCCGAGAGTCTGCTGCAGCTCCAGGATAGAGCCGGAAAGTATATCAAGATGGAGGAGAGTATGAAGAAGACAACTGTGAATAACGAACCTACTGCAAACAAGAAGAGGAAGACGGATCAGGAGTATGACGCTAAGGACAAGTACCCACGAATTAGCAAAAGCTCTGACTCCTCCTCTTCTAAGAAGAATCAGTAACCAAGGCTTGCTGGGTATGCGAGGTTGAACGCTCAAGGAGCCGTATCCTTATAGAAATTGAGAAGGACAAAGACTTCAAATAGCCGAAGCCACTAAGGGGGGACTCGGAGGAAAAGAGACAAGAGTAGGTACTGCAGGTTTCACAAAGATGTGGTCATGATACTGATGATTGTAGGCAACTCAAGGATGAAATTTAGTATCTGATCTGAAGGGGAAAGTCTTGGACGTTTCACCAAGGGTGAAGAGGCCGGAGGCCAAAAGAGAGATAATGATCGAAGAGATGACGATCGGAGGGGTAACGACAGAGATCACAACCACAGCCCCGAGGGCCGGTAATCAATATAATCTTAGGGGGTCCAACAGCAGCTGACACTACTAAGGAACTCCGGAAAAAGATATGCACGAGAGTAATGAGCATAGTTAGGGAATCATCTAAGAGTTCTAAGTCAGAGATGAACACTTGAATTTGGTGACCCATACCTTGAAGGTTTGAAATTTCCTCATTATGATCCCTCTGGTTATCACTCCGATAATTGGAAATGTCTGTTTATGAGGGCCCTAGTGGACAATGGAGCTTCTGTGGACATTCTGTTTCCTGATACATCATAAGGAGGGCTATAATGACTCTCACACTAACTCCATCTGACGCACCCATCTATGGGTTAACCATGGGGAATGTAAAGTCGAGGGAGCAATATAACTTCCCGTAACTATCGGGGAAGAGCCTAGGGAGGCCACACAAATGTTGAACTTTCAGATTGTTCAAGGCATAGCCTCTACTACAATGCCATCATGGGTAGGACATGGATCCACGCTTTTTAAGGCTGTGCCTCAACTTACCACATGGTACTGAAGTTCCCGACTAGGAACGGTGTTGGAGAATCAAGAGGAGATCCTTAAAATGGCCCGCAGTTGCTATGTCGCAGCACTTAGTCCCGATGAAACGGGGGGCAGGTTTTCCCAAAGAAGACATGGACGCCGAGAGAATGACGAACTACGAGGAAAGTCAGATGAGGACTTGGTCCCAATTCCATTAGATCCCTTAGACCCGAAAAAGGTCACATATATTGGGGCATCTTTGGACAAGCTCTTGAAGGGTCGAATAACAACTTTCCTCTAAGAGAACAATGATGTATTCGCTTGGACAATAGCTGATATGTCTGGGATTGACCCAAACCTTATAACTCATAGGTTGAACATTGATCCAACTCGAAGGCTGTAAAGCAAAAGAAGAGAACGTATGCCCCTAATAGGCTAGAAGCCATTAAGCAGGTGGTCGAAAAGCTTTTAGAAGTTGGATTTATTGAGGAAGTACAATTTCCTGAATGGTTGGACAACCCCGTAATGGTTAAGAAGGCCAATGGAAAGTAGAGGATATGCATTGACTTCACTGATTTGAATGATGCATGTCCCGAAGACTGTTACCCCCTACCAAGGATTGATACCCTGATCGATGCCACTGCTGGACATGAAATGCTAAGCTTTATGAATGGCTTTAGTGGTTACAATCAGATTAGAATGCATAAAGATGACACCCCCAAGGTATCTTTCATAACTGACTTTGGTGTATTTTATTATCTTTTTATGGCTTTTGGACTTAAGAATGCTAGAGCTACTTACCAAAGACTGGTAAATAAGATATTTGCCCATCTAATTGGGATGGCCACGTAGGTCTATATCGATGACATGTTAGTCAAAAGCCTAAGCAAGGCCGATCATATTAGCCACCTCAGAGAGGCATTTGAAGTGTTGAGACACCATAAGATGATGTTAAACCCAGCCAAGTGTGCTTTTGGCATTGGGTCTGGAAATTTTTTGGGCCATATGGTCTCAAAAAGGGGGATAGAGGCCAACCCCGACAAGATCAAATCCATCCTAGACATGGAGCCACCATGCTCCATCAAGGGCGCTCAGAAGCTGACAGGAAGAATTGCAGCTCTAGGGAGGTTCATCTCCAACTCTAGAGATAAATTCCTACCCTTTTTCAAAACCCTTAAGAAGGTGATGGATTTTTAATGGACAACTGAGAGCCAAGGGGCCTTTGGATAGCTGAAGTGGTACATGACTAAAGCCCCATTGTTGGCTAAACCAAGTCCATGTTGCATGATTCTTGGTTCCACCCAGAAAACATAGAAAGTTCCACCGGTAAAGAACTGCAAATAAATGGTTGTAGCAAGTACAAATGCCAACCTTATATATAGTACACCACCTGATTACATTGTCTCCATTAAAATGCATTTGAATCCATGTATGTATTAATATATCATGATAAAGTACAAGATTAATCGGATAATATTAGAAGGGAGAGAATATATTTGTGGGAAATTGTTGTAACTGCTCGTCATCCTCTTGGACAAACAAACATGGGAGTGCTAAATTGTTGGTAGATCAGTATGGAAAATTAATCAAAATAGGTCGTTGGTTTTATTGGGTTTCCCAGTGGAGTTCGACTTGTATAATAGAAAAAGTAAAAACCTCCAATATCGAGAGCGAAATGTGCAGACGTAGGTTAGCATAACGGGTAAGAAGAGCAAGTAAAAGAACAAAACGAGAAAATTGAAAGAAACGACCACAACTCACCCTTCTTCCGAATTGTTTTATCAATTGTTATTATGCATCTATAATAAATATTAATGTTATAATATAATTTGATAAATAAAATAACAAAAATACAATTTTCGAGGCAGGGATCAGTTTAAGTGAAAAAATTAAGAGAATTATTATTTATATACGAAAATATAATATAAATGAAAAAATATAACTGTTAAGTTGACCGGTACAACGGACATGGTAAGCTAGTCTATATTCTACTATTATAAATAAAACAATAAAACATGGTTTTGTTTTGTCTGTTAATACTTTTCTAAAGATTTGTTAACTACTTCTAAATAATCTAAAATATATTTATTTATTTAAAAAATAAATGAAGCACACATCCAAAACAATGACAAACTCTATTATTATTTTGCAATTAGAATCTATTATTTATATCATGTTGTTTCTAAACTCATATATTTAAAACTTTTCCATATATTATTTAATTAATCAAAGTAATTAAAGATGAATGGAAAAATAAACTAAAAGATTACAAGTTTAGAGATTTTAATCAATACTATACAATTATTAATACATACATTGTTTCAAACTAGTTTGATTTATTTGTTCTTCCAAAAAATATTAAATATGTTAATTTCTATAAAAAAATATAAATCACGTACCCAACATAATTACAAACTCTATTATTTATATGGCGGCTCCAATCTATACTACTTATACTCAACTTCTTCCTCAACTCTCACTACAAGAAAAAAAGGGTAAATTTGACTGACTAAATATGATTGCGGCTAAATTTGACAGTCGGTCATATTTACGATCAACCTTCGTTTATAGCTGGTCAAACTTAATTTGGACCGACAGCAGTCACTTTCGAAGCCAACCATTTCTTTGCAACTAGTCAATAGTTAATTTTGACTAAATGCAGTCGAATTTAATATCGGTCAAATTTAGTCGGTCATATTTATTTTTTGGATTCCAAAATAAAGAGACGGAAAATTCCCGCCAAGGAAACAAAATTCGAGGGGTGTAAATATGACCGCATTCATTCATATTTAGGCAGGGTCATTTTTAACTTTTGGCGCTAAAGTTCCCGCCACGGTTAACCAAAACTATCAAAAATAAATTTGACCAATGACGGTCATATTTATAAATGTGACTACCAGTGGTGAATTTTAAATTAATTATTTTATTCATTTATTTTAATAAATATTAAATTATTTATTAAATTTTAAAAAAAACACTAGGGTACTCTAATAACTTTAACAACATATTTAGAATTATTTTAGTCACCAATCAAATTTATTTTAAATGATATAATAAATGTTTAGTAAGAGAACATAATATATACATTAAAAACTAATGATCACATAGTAATACGCGTGTAAAAATTGTATCAAAAATTATTATATTGTTCAAATATTTGTGGGAGATACATGATTTAAGATTAGTATTCAGAGGTTAGGCCGTTAATTCAAAGTATTACTAGTTTTGTGATTTTCCAAGTTTAATTTTAACGATCCAACTATACGGATGTTAACTTTATAGTTTTTAAGGGTTCATGAAAATTTTTTAACGTTCCAACTATACGGATTTTAATTTTAATGACGGTAATTATATATCAAGTCAAAAATGGTTTAGATGGAGGCACTACTAGAATTCTGATAAAAGATACCGGTACTTGGACATCCATTGTTTAGATGAACAATTTTAAAAGCATATATCAATATCGATATAATTTAAAGTGATGTTAAAGCTCACATCACACCCTCAGTAGACCGACTCTTGCTTTCAGCACATTATAAATATACAGATACAAATTTATAATAGTAAGTAATAAATAAATTACATATAAGATTAAGTCGATTGCATAACTATAGTTCGTCTATAATATTGGACCAAAATAAAAAATATATACTTCAATGCATATACTATGTCTTATAAATGCATAAATGGATAGTTGGTACTATATTTAACACTAAAGACAGCTATAGTTATCCTCACCATATTATTATATAATTATAAATGATATATATATATATGTTATGCCCAAATATGGTCATAGGCTCTAAACAGACCCATTACAATAATAATAATAACATTGGGCTTAATAAACATGCTCAGAAACATGGAAGAGCTCTCTTAATTTGTATATGGATCGGGATCATGTACCGCATATTGACCAAGAATTTGCATAATGACATGTGAGAATATATAAAGAAGGATAGGCAAGTTCACCTATTACTAGGAGGTGACACATTCCCATCTCTTACTATGAGGTGAGTCGTGTCTCCCTCTCCAACAGGAAGGGGGCATGTCCACCTCTTACTAGGAGATGAGTCTTATCCGCCTCTCCCGCAGTAAGGGGGTCATGTCCACCTCTCAACACGATTGGGGTCCTGTCCACCTCTCAATCGGGAAGAGAGTCTTCTCCACCTCTCACCAAGATAGAGATCAAGTCCTCCTGTGCAATCGGGAAGAGAGTCTTCTCCACCTCTCACCAAGATAGAGATCAAGTCCACCTCTCAACAGGAGGGGAGTCCCATCCTCATACTACTAAGAGGGGAGTTTTGTCCTCATACTACTAAGAGAGGAGTCATGTCCTTTACTACTAAGAGGGGAGTCATCTCCTCATATCATGCATGACTCCATATTACTAGGAGGGGTGGCCTACCACCATATTAGTATGAGGGGTAGCATGTCCCCATATTATCAAGTGATCATTCTTGCACCCATATTAACAAGTAAGGAGTAATTTCTCCATATTTCGGAGAGGCTTTAACAGATCAGTTGGAGGACAAACTCACATACAAGATAGACGAAAGATATAATTACAACAACTTATGACTACACGATCTCATAGGGGACACATCATAGGGTCTTTATATCACACTTAGAAGGACCTCTTCGAGGTCAACATTCATATATTTCTGAGATCACATAACATGAAACAAATCTCTATTACAATACAAAGATTAAAGGCATCCAAGGTTAGTCCTAAAAGGAGATATTTCGCTATCAACTTATTCTCTTTTTGACTTGAAGACCCATGACCAGGCCTCAAGGGGTCGCATGGGAGGAAGGATCGCTATGCATTGCTAGATCTCCTTCGATCGCACATACTCTCTCTACAGCCACATCGCATGACCAGACTCTAATCGGTCGCATGCGAGACCCTGTTCTCCATAAGGCCACATCGCATGACCAAACTCCAAGGGGTCGCATGCAAGGCCTACAGGTATTCTCCTATCTCACCTACGAGATATATTTTCCTAATTACTTCAATTACTATATTTTCCTAATTCCTAATTATTTTCCTAATTATTTTCCTAATTCCTAATTACTATATTTTCCTAATTACTTTATTATAATATAGTTTAAATATTTTCTACCTATAGGTAAACCTCGATAAATTAATACACTCGGGACTAGAAAAAATTATTAATTACTAAAAATATTAATTAATAAATCAATTAATAATTTTATTGATTTATCGATATACATCATTTTTAATTTCTTTTAAACATATTTTTACAAATATATATGCCGAAAATGTTATTGATTATCGTGATGCCAATGAATACCGAAAATGTTTTATATGGTGAAAATAAAGCAGTGACATAATTGTTGAATATGAACAAATAATTAGTATTATTATAAAAAATGGAAAGAAGATGAAAAGGAAGATTATGACATTATTGTAGTCGTTCTAAATGATGTCCTTAAAACAACAATATTGCTTAATTTTGTGTAGGTCTAGAGTACGCCAAGCTCTATATTGCCCTAAAAAGGATACAAATACATGGAGAAATAAATTTCATAAAAAAGTAAGTTTACATTATAGTCTTTTTTTTAAAATATAATTTAGAAAAAAATATAATTTTAATATAAGATGAAACTATTAATTTATATATTATCCGAGACTTATGTAATTTAATAAACAATATTAACTTATTATATAAGTGAATAATTAATTTATATTAAACGATCTGAGTTCGGATTATTAAAAATTATTATTTAATCAAGGCTATTTATTTATTGAGTATTATTTTATCAAAGTTTAACTATATTGGACTCGGTCACCGAAAACTTTTGGGCTAGGGCGGGCAAACTTTCGGGCTAATGCCGCCCAAATTTTTATACAACCGCACTCAATCGACTCTCTCCGACTCAAACACCCAAACTCAATCATCTCTCACTTTCTGCACTTCCACTCTCCCTCGCTCTCTACTCTCTTTTTCTAGCTAATCTCTCCGACTAATCTCTCTTAGTACCACCCTCACTTTCTCTTGACACCACTTTCAATCTCTTGTAAGTAACTGGGATTTTGGATTTCTAATTAGGGCTTAATTGAAGTTAGGAAGTTAGGGCTCAATTGATTTGTTTATGTTTATTTTACCTTAAACCTCCTATAATATTTTTTTATATATATAATTTTAGGTATTCTAATAATTAGGGCTTTGCATTTCAAGGCTATGATTTAAGGAGATTTCAAATTCAGGGCTTCATTTTGATGTTTTTGTTCTTAATTTTTATGCTTATTTGGTTTATTTTATACGGAATAGAAGAAGCTCGCTCTAGCTGCGTTTATTATTGTTCCTAGTCGTGAGATGTGTCAAAAATTATTGTTCATTTTTAGTGTTGTTCTGTTTGGCATTATAAAATTAAGAAAATGTATCATGTGTCAGATTTTAGTTTTTGAATGTGGTATTGTGCACAGAAAATAGGGTGGGTAGGTATTGAATTTAGTTGTGCTTCAAGCAGAGATTGATCATGATTATAAAGTTGTTAACTTGTTTAAAGGTGAACAACTAACTTCTCGTAATATTTCTTTTATATTTTTAACGGTAGGGTAATAATTCTTATCTGAGTAGTAAATAAATATAACTGAATCTAGTCTATAACTCGAGTCCAAGTTTTTTCTTATCCAACTGATTTGAGCCTATGTACCTGATTAAGGTCAAACTCGAGTTGTTTGGAAATGTTATAAATCTGGAGTTTATCTCTCATTTGAAACTAGGTTGGGTATTTAGAAGCTGAGATGAATAGGGCTGTTAATTTATTCTGTCAATGTACAATAAGCTGATATATCCAGATTTTATGATTGAGAGAATAAATATTTAAAATAAAGGTCATCCTCTCGTGCTTCCACAATCAGACGTTCTTTGTGCAGGGAAATACTGAGTTTATACTCGAGAATTGTGTTAATTTGGAACTACAAGTACCAAGTAAGTTGATGTTTTTATATTTAATCAGTTGTGTCTCTGTTTTATATTTTACAATACAAACATATATTTGAACTGCGT
>NW_027418392.1:0-86879 GCF_009905375.1 Apium graveolens
TTAATTCTACCAATATATGGTGGCAAGTGAGTCTTATAAGGTGCAAAATTACTCTAATATGGTTTAAAGTGACTTACATGGTAGATTAGAGCCAAAATGTGGACCAAATTGACTCGTATGAAAGTGGTACCAAGAGTGGTTAAAGGATGTCAAATTGGATGTTTATGATGTTAACATGTTAATTCTACCAATATATGGTTGAAAGTGAGTCTTATAAGGTGCAAAATTACTCTAATATGGTTTAAAGTGACTTACATGGTGATTAGAGCCAAAATGTGGACCAAAATTGACTCGTATGAAAGTGGTACCAAGAGATGGTTAAAGGATGTCAAATTGGATGTTTATGATGTTAACATGTTAATTCTACCAATATATGGTTGAAAGTAGTCTTATAAGGTGCAAAATTACTCTAATATGGTTTAAAGTGACTTACATGGTAGATTAGAGCCAAAATGTGGACCAAAATTGACTCGTATGAAAGTGGTACCAAGAGATGGTTAAAGGATGTCAAATTGGATGTTTATGATGTTAACATGTTAATTCTACCAATATATGGTGAAAGTGAGTCTTATAAGGTGCAAAATTACTCTAATATGGTTTAAAGTGACTTACATGGTGATTAGAGCCAAAATGTGGACCAAAATTGACTCGTATGAAAGTGGTACCAAGAGATGGTTAAAGGATGTCAAATTGGATGTTTATGATGTTAACATGTTAATTCTACCAATATATGGTGAAAGTAGTCTTATAAGGTGCAAAATTACTCTAATATGGTTTAAAGTGACTTACATGGTTGATTAGAGCCAAAATGTGGACCAAAATTGACTGTATGAAAGTGGTACCAAGAGATGGTTAAAGGATGTCAAATTGGATGTTTATGATGTTAACATGTTAATTCTACCAATATATGGTTGAAAGTGAGTCTTATAAGGTGCAAAATTACTCTAATATGGTTTAAAGTGACTTACATGGTGATTAGAGCCAAAATGTGGACCAAAATTGACTCGTATGAAAGTGGTACCAAGAGATGGTTAAAGGATGTCAAATTGGATGTTTATGATGTTAACATGTTAATTCTACCAATATATGGGAAAGTAGTCTTATAAGGTGCAAAATTACTCTAATATGGTTTAAAGTGACTTACATGGTAGATTAGAGCCAAAATGTGGACCAAAATTGACTCGTATGAAAGTGGTACCAAGAGTGGTTAAAGGATGTCAAATTGGATGTTTATGATGTTAACATGAATGTTAAAAATATATGGTTGAAAGTAGTCTTATAAGGTGCAAAATTACTCTAATATGGTTTAAAGTGACTTACATGGTAGATTAGAGCCAAAATGTGGACCAAAATTGACTCGTATGAAAGTGGTACCAAGAGATGGTTAAAGGATGTCAAATTGGATGTTTATGATGTTAACATGTTAATTCTACCAATATATGGTGCAAGTAGTCTTATAAGGTGCAAAATTACTCTAATATGGTTTAAAGTGACTTGCATGGTAGATTAGAGCCAAAATGTGGACAATATTGACTCGTATGAAGTGGTACCACGAGATGGTTAAAGGATGTCAAATTGGATGTTTATGATGTAACATGTTAATTATACCAATATATGGTTGAAAGTGAGTCTTATATGGTGCAAATTACTCTAATATGGTTTAAAGTGACTTACATGGTTGATTTGAGCAAAATGTGGACCAAAATTGACTCGTATAAAAGTGGTACAAAGAGATGGTTAAAGGATGTCACAATTAGATGTTTATGATGTTAACATGTTAATTCTATCAATATATGGTGGCAAGTTAGTCTTATAAGGTGTAAAATTACTCTAATACGGTTTAAAGTGACTTGCATGGTATATTATAGCCAAAATGTGGACCAATATTGACTCGTATGAAAGTGGTACCAAGAGATGGTTAAAGGATGTCAAATTGGATGTTTATGATGTTGACATGTTAATTGTACCAATATATGGTTGAAAGTAAGTCTTATAAGGTGCAAAATTACTCTAATATGGTTTAATGGGACTTACATGGTAGATTAGAGCCAAAATGTGGACCAAAATTGACTTGTATGAAAGTGGTACCAAGAGATGGTTAAAGGATGTCAAATTGGACGTTCATGATGTTAACATGTTAATTCTACCAATATATGGTGGCAATTTAGTCTTATAAGGTGCAAAATTACTCTAATATGGTTTAAAGTGACTTACATGGTTGATTAGAGCTAAAAATGTGGTCCAGTATTGACTCGTATGAAAGTGGTACCAAGAGATGGTTAAAGGATGTCAAATTGAATGTTTATGATGTTAACATGTTAATTATACCAATATATGGTTGAAAGTGACTCTTATAGGATGCAAAATCACTCTAATATGGTGTAAAGTGACTTATATGGTTGATTAGAGCCAATATGTGGACCAAAATTGACTCATATGAAAGTGGTGCCAAGAGGTGGTTAAAAGATGTCAAATTGGATGTTTATGATATTAACATGTTAATTGTACCAATAGATGGTTAAAAGTGAGTCTTATAAGGTGCAAAATTACTCTAATGTGGTTTAAAGTGACTTACATGGTTGATTAGAGCCAAAATGTGGACCAAAATTGACTCGTATGAAAGTGGTACCAAGAGATGGTTAAAGGATGTCAAATTGGATGTTTATGATGTTAACAAGTTAATTCTACCAATATATGGTGGCAAGTTAGTCTTATAAGGTGCAAAATTACTCTAATATGGTTTAAAGTGACTTGCATGGTAGATTAGAGCCAAAATATGGACCAATATTGACTCGTATGAAAGTGGTACCAAGAGATGGTTAAAGGATGTCAAATTGAATGTTTATGATGTTAACATGTTAATTATACCAATGTATGGTTGAAAGTGAGTCTTATATGGTGCAAAATTACTCTAATATGGTTTAAAGTGACTTACATGGTTGATTAGAGCCAAAATGTGGACCAAAATTGACTCGTATAAAAGTGGTACAAAGAGATGGTTAAAGGATGTCAAATTGGATGTTTATGATGTTAACATGTTAATTCTATCAATATATGGTGGCAAGTTAGTCTTATAAGGTGCAAAATTACTCTAATACGGTTTAAAGTGACTTGCATGGTATATTATAGCCAAAATGTGGACCAAAATTGACTCATATGAAAGTGGTACCAAGAGATGGTTAAAGGATGTCAAATTGGATGTTTATGATGTTAACATGTTAATTATATGAATATATGGTTGAAAGTGATTCTTATATGGTGCAAAATTACTCTAATATGGTTTAAAGTGACTTACATGGTTGATTAGAGCCAAAATATCTACCAAAATTGACTCGTATGAAAGTGGTACAACGAGATGGTCAAAGGATGTCAAATTGGATGTTTATGATGTTAACATGTTAATTCTACCAATATATGGTGGCAAGTTTGTCTTATAAGGTGCAAAATTACTCTAATATGGTTTAAAGTGACTTGCATGGTAGATTATAGCCTAAATGTGGACCAATATTGACTCGTATGAAAGTGGTACCAAGAGTTGGTTAAAGGATGTCAAGTTGGATGTTTATGATGTGAACATGTTAATTCTACCAATATATGGGTGAAAGTGAGTCTTATATGGTGCAAAATTACTCTAATATGGTTTAAAGTGACTTACATGGTTGATTAGAGCCAAAATGTGGACCAAAATTGACTCATATGAAAGTGGTACCAAGATGTGGTTAAAGGATGTCAAATTAGATGTTTATGATGTTAACATGTTAATTGTACCAATACATGGTTGAAAGTGAGTCTTATAAGGTGTAAAATTACTCTAATATGGTTTAATGGGACTTACATGGTAGATTAGAGCCAAAATGTGGACCAAAATTGACTTGTATGAAAGTGGTACCAAGAGATGGTTATAGGATGTCAAATTGGATGTTCATGATGTTAACATGTTAATTCTACCAATATATGGTGGCAAGTTAGTCTTATAAGGTGCAAAATTACTCTAATATGGTTTAAAGTGACTTACATGGTTGATTAGAGCTAAAAATCTGGTCCAGTATTGACTCGTATGAAAGTGGTACCAAGAGATGGTTAAAGGATGTCAAATTGAATGTTTATGATGTTAACATGTTAATTATACCAATATTTGGTTGAAAGTGACTCTTATAGGATGCAAAATCACTCTAATATGGTGTAAAGTGACTTATATGGTTGATTAGAGCCAAAATGTGGACCAAAATTGACTCGTATAAAAGTGGTACAAAGAGATGGTTAAAGGATGTCAAATTGGATGTTTATGATGTTAACATGTTAATTCTATCAATATATGGTGGCAAGTTAGTCTTATAAGGTGCAAAATTACTCTAATACGGTTTTAAGTGACTTGCATGGTATATTATAGCCAAAATGTGGACCAATATTGACTCGTATGAAAGTGGTACCAAGAGATGGTTAAAGGATGTCAAATTGGATGTTTATGATGTTAACATGTTAATTCTATGAAAATATGGTTGAAAGTGATTCTTATATGGTGCAAAATTACTCTAATATGGTTTAAAGTGACTTACATGGTTGATTAGAGCCAAAATGTGTACCAAAATTGACTCGTATGAAAGTGGTACAAAGAGATGGTTAAAGGAGGTCAAATTGGATATTTAAGATGTTAACATGTTAATTCTACCAATATATAGTGGCAAGTTTGTCTTATAAGGTGCAAAATTACTCTAATATGGTTTAAAGTGACTTGCATGGTAGATTATAGCCAAAATGTGGTCTAATATTGACTCGTATGAAAGTGGTGCCAAGAGGTGGTTAAAGGATGTCAAATTGGATGTTTATGATATTAACATGTTAATTGTACCAATAGATGGTTGAAAGTGAGTCTTATAAGGTGCAAAATTACTCTAATATGGTTTAAAGTGACTTACATGGTTGATTAGAGCCAAAATGTGGACAAAAATGGACTCGTATGAAAGTGGTACCAAGAGATGGTTAAAGGATGTCAAATTGGATGTTTATGATGTTAACAAGTTAATTCTACCAATATATGGTGGCAAGTTAGTCTTATAAGGTGCAAAATTACTCTAATATGGTTTAAAGTGACTTGCATTGTAGATTAGAGCCAAAATGTGGACCAATATTGACTCGTATGAAAGTGGTACCAAGAGATGGTTAAAGGATGTCAAATTGGATGTTTATTATGTTAACATGTTAATTATACCAATATATGGTTGAAAGTGAGTCTTATATGGTGCAAAATTACTCTAATATGGTTTCAAGTGACTTACATGGTTGATTAGAGCCAAAATGTGGACCAAAATTGACTCGTATAAAAGTGGTACCAGGAGATGGTTAAAGGATGTCAAATTGGATTTTATGATGTTAACATGTTGATTCTATCAATATATGGTGGCAAGTTAGTCTTATAAGGTGCAAAATTACTCTAATACGGTTTAAAGTGACTTGCATGGTATATTATAGCCAAAATGTTGACCAATATTGACTCATATGAAAGTGGTACCAAGAGGTGGTTAAAGGATGTCAAATTGGATGTTTATGATATTAACATGTTAATTGTACCAATAGATGGTTGAAAGTGAGTCTTATAAGGTGCAAAATTACTCTAATATGGTTTAAAGTGACTTACATGGTTGATTTGAGCCAAAATGTGGACAAAAATTGTCTCGTATGAAAGTGGTACCAAGAGATGGTTAAATGATGTCAAATTGGATGTTTATGATTTTAACAAGTTAATTCTACCAATATATGGTGGCAAGTTAGTCTTATAAGGTGCAAAATTACTCTAATATGGTTTAAAGTGACTTGCATTGTAGATTAGAGCCAAAATGTGGACCAATATTGACTCGTATGAAAGTGGTACCAAGAGATGGTTAAAGGATGTCAAATTGGATGTTTATGATGTTAACATGTTAATTATACCAATATATGGTTGAAAGTAAGTCTTATATGGTGCAAAATTACTCTAATATGGTTTAAAGTGACTTACATGGTTGATTAGAGCCAAAATGTGGACCAAAATTGACTCGTATAAAAGTGGTACAAAGAGATGGTTAAAGGATGTCAAATTGGATTTTATGATGTTAACATGTTAATTCTATCAATATATGGTTGCAAGTTAGTCTTATAAGGTGCAAAATTACTCTAATACGGTTTAAAGTGACTTGCATGGTATATTATAGCCAAAATGTGGACCAATATTGACTCCTATGAAAGTGGTACCAAGAGATGGTTAAAGGATGTCAAATTGGATGTTTATGATGTTAACATGTTAATTCTACCAATATATGGTTGAAAGTGATTCTTATATGGTGTAAAATTACTCTAATATGGTTTAAAGTGACTTACATGGTTGATTAAAGCCAAAATGTGTACCAAAATTGACTCGTATGAAAGTTGTACAAAGAGATGGTTAAAGGATGTCAAATTGGATGTTTATGATGTTAACATGTTAATTCTACCAATATATAGTGGCAAGTCTGTCTTATAAGGTGCAAAATTACTCTAATATGGTTTAAAGTGACTTGCATGGTAGATTATAGCCAAAATGTGGACCAATATTGACTCGTATGAAAGTGGTACCAAGAGTTGGTTAAAGGATGTCAAATTGGATGTTTATGATGTTAAAATGTTAATTGTTCCAAAATAAGGTTGAAAGTGACTCTTATAGGATGCAAAATCACTCTAATATGGTGTAAATTGACTTACATGGTTGATTAGAGCCAAAATGTGGACCAAAATTGACTCGTATGAAAGTGGTACCAAGAGATGGTTAAAGGATGTCAAATTGGATGTTTATGATGTTAACAAGTTATTTCTACCAATATATGGTGGCAAGTTAGTCTTAAAGTGTATGGTTTAAAGTGACTTGCATGGTAGATTAGAGCCAAAATGTGGACCAATATTGACTCGTATGAAAGTGGTACCAAGAGATGGTTAAAGGATGTCAAATTGGATGTTTATGATGTTAACATGTTAATTATACCAATATATGGTTGAAAGTGAGTCTTATATGGTGCAAAATTACTCTAATATGGTTTAAAGTGACTTACATGGTTGATTAGAGCCAAAATGTTGACCAAAATTGACTCGTATAAAAGTGGTACAAAGAGATGGTTAAAGGATGTCAAATTAGATGTTTATGATGTTAACATGTTAATTCTATCAATATATGGTGGCAAGTTAGTCTTATAAGGTGCAAAATTACTCTAATACGGTTTAAAGTGACTTGCATGGTATATTATAGTCAAAATGTGGACCAATATTGACTCGTATGAAAGTGGTACCAAAAGATGGTTAAAGGATGTCAAATTGGATGTTTATGATGTTAACATGTTAATTCTACGAATATATGGTTGAAAGTGAGTCTTATATGGTGCAAAATTACTCTAATATGGTTTAAAGTGACTTACATGGTTGATTAGAGCCAAAATGTGGACCAAAATTGACTCGTATGAAAGTGGTACAAAGAGATGGTTAAAGGATGTCAAATTGGATGTTTATGATGTTAACATGTTAATTCTACCAATATATAGTGGCAAGTTTTTCTTATGAGGTGTAAAATTACTCTAATATGGTTTAAAGTGACTTGCATGGTAGATTATAGCCAAAATGTGGACCAATATTGACTCGTATGAAAGTGGTGCCAAGAGGTGGTTAAAGGATGTCAAATTGGATGTTTATGATATTAACATGTTAATTGTACCAATAGATGGTTGAAAGTGAGTCTTATAAGGTGCAAAATTACTCTAATATGGTTTAAAGTGACTTACATGGTTGATTAGAGCCAAAATGTGGACCAAAATTGACTCGTATGAAAGTGGTACCAAGAGATGGTTAAAGGATGTCAAATTGGATGTTTATGATGTTAACAAGTTAATTCTACCAATATATGGTGGCAAGTTAGTCTTATAAGGTGCAAAATTACTCTAATATGGTTTAAAGTGACTTGCATTGTAGATTAGAGCCGAAATGTGGACCAATATTGACTCGTATGAAAGTGGTACCAAGAGATGGTTAAAGGATGTCAAATTGGATGTTTATGATGTTAACATGTTAATTATACCAATATATGGTTGAAAGTGAGTCTTATATGGTGCAAAATTACTCTAATATGGTTTAAAGTGACTTACATGGTTGATTAGAGCCAAAATGTGGACCAAAATTGACTCGTATAAAAGTGGTACAAAGAGATGGTTAAAGGATGTCAAATTGGATTTTATGATGTTAACATGTTAATTCTATCAATATATGGTGGCAAGTTAGTCTTATAAGGTCCAAAATTACTCTAATACGGTTTAAAGTGACTTGCATGGTATATTATAGCCAAAATGTGGACCAATATTGACTCATATGAAAGTGGTACCAAGAGATTGTTAAAGGATGTCAAATTGGATGTTTATGATGTTAACATGTTAATTCTACCAATATATGGTTGAAAGTGATTCTTATATGGTGTAAAATTACTCTAATATGGTTTAAAGTGACTTACATGGTTGATTAGAGCCAAAATGTGTACCAAAATTGACTCGTATGAAAGTTGTACAAAGAGATGGTTAAAGGATGTCAAATTGGATGTTTATGATGTTAACATGTTAATTCTACCAATATATAGTGGCAAGTCTGTCTTATAAGGTGCAAAATTACTCTAATATGGTTTAAAGTGACTTGCATGATAGATTATAGCCAAAATGTGGACCAATCTTGACTCGTATGAAAGTGGTACCAAGAGTTGGTTAAAGGATGTCAAATTGGATGTTTATGTTGTTAACATGTTAATTGTTCCAAAATAAGGTTGAAAGTGACTCTTATAGGATGCAAAATCACTCTAATATGGTGTAAATTGACTTACATGGTTGATTAGAGCCAAAATGTGGACCAAAATTGACTCGTATGAAAGTGGTACCAAGAGATGGTTAAAGGATGTCAAATTGGATGTTTATGATGTTAACAAGTTATTTCTACCAGTATATGGTGGCAAGGTAGTCTTATAAGGTGCAAAATTACTCTAATATGGTTTAAAGTGACTTGCATGGTAGATTAGAGCCAAAATGTGGACCAATATTGACTCGTATGAAAGTGGTACCAAGAGATGGTTAAAGGATGTCAAATTGGATGTTTATGATGTTAACATGTTAATTATACCAATATATGGTTGAAAATGAGTCTTATATGGTGCAAAATTACTCTAATATGGTTTAAAGTGACTTACATGGTTGATTAGAGCCAAAATGTTGACCAAAATTTACTCGTATAAAAGTGGTACAAAGAGATGGTTAAAGGATGTCAAATTAGATGTTTATGATGTTAACATGTTAATTCTATCAATATATGGTGGCAAGTTAGTCTTATAAGGTGCACAATTACTCTAATACGGTTTAAAGTGACTTGCATGGTATATTATAGTCAAAATGTGGACCAATATTGACTCGTATGAAAGTGGTACCAAGAGATGGTTAAAGGATGTTAAATTGGATGTTTATGATGTTAACATGTTAATTCTACGAATATATGGTTGAAAGTGATTCTTATATGGTGCAAAATTACTCTAATATGGTTTAAAGTGACTTACATGGTTAATTAGAGCCAAAATGTGTACCAAAATTGACTCGTATGAAAGTGGTATAAAGAGATGGTTAAAGGATGTCAAATTGGATGTTTATGATGTTAACATGTTAATTCTACCAATATATAGTGGCAAGTTTGTCTTATGAGGTGTAAAATTACTTTAATATGGTTTAAAGTGACTTGCATGGTAGATTATAGCCAAAATGTGGACCAATATTGACTCGTATGAAAGTGGTGCCAAGAGGTGGTTAAAGGATGTCAAATTGGATGTTTATGATATTAACATGTTAATTGTACCAATAGATGGTTGAAAGTGAGTCTTATAAGGTGCAAAATTACTCTAATATGGTTTAAAGTGACTTACATGGTTGATTAGAGCCAAAATGTGGACCAAAATTGACTCGTATGAAAGTGGTACCAAGAGCTGGTTAAAGGATGTCAAATTGGATGTTTATGATGTTAACAAGTTAATTCTACCAATATATGGTGGCAAGTTAGTCTTATAAGGTGCAAAATTACTCTAATATGGTTTAAAGTGACTTGCATTGTAGATTAGAGCCAAAATGTGGACCAATATTGACTCGTATGAAAGTGGTACCAAGAGATGGTTAAAGGATGTCAAATTGGATGTTTATGATGTTAACATGTTAATTATACCAATATATGGTTGAAAGTGAGTCTTATATGGTGCAAAATTACTCTAATATGGTTTAAAGTGACTTACATGGTTGATTAGAGCCAAAATGTGGACCAAAATTGACTCGTATAAAAGTGGTACAAAGAGATGGTTAAAGGATGTCAAATTGGATGTTTATGATGTTAACATGTTAATTCTATCAATATATGGTGGCAAGTTAGTCTTATTGTTGGATTTTTAACGCAGCGGGGCGTGGAAAAACACTTTTACACACACAAAATCCAAATAAAAGCATATAAATCGTGATTAAAAATTCGAGGGATCGAATCTAACCTTTTAAAATAATTCGGAGACAACGATCAGAGATCCTTAGCAGTTGCTCCTCAAGTTTGAAGCACTCCACCGGTATGCACCAAGAAAATGACTTTTAGGAGGAGGAGGAGGTGGAGAGAATTTGGTTTTCTGAAACTTTTGGGTTTCTGGGGTTATAATAAAATAGGGTCTATAATAGTGTATTTATAGGCAAAATTTTCAGTTGAAATTTTCCCATAAATATTATTATTATTATCCCATTTATTATTCTCATTAATAATTAAAACACCTTTTAATTATTAATCCTTTTTTCTAAACACTTTAGAAATAATTCTCTCTCTTGATTTAATTTCCAAAAATTAAATCCTTAATTAATAATATTAAGAACTTTTCTTAATTAATTTATAATCAATTAATCTCATTTAATCAATTATTAAATTTTCCAATTAATTATTTATTTCACAAATAAATAATTATTAGACATTATTAATTAATTCCTCCACCATAAAATTATTCTCTTTTTATGGTGTGACCCTGTAGGTTCAATATTAAGCCGGTAGTAGAAATAAATAATAATAAAACTATTTTATCATTATTTATATAAATTCTCTAATTTATTAAATATGATTAATTAATTAATCACATTTATTCTACATCGTGAGTGATGCTTCTCAACATATCGCGACTATCCGGATAATATGAATTCACTGCTTAGAATACCAAGAACCTGTCAGTGAATAGTTACCGTACAATAAACTCCTTCTACCCTACAATGTTCCGATTAAATACAAGGCATGGATCTCGTGTCAAGCCTATCTAATTCAATCACTTGCTTGCCATTTACTATGCGTAGTTCTATGCAAATTAGAAACTCCTTTCTAATTTCATTTACTCTGGCCAGAGATTCCTGAACTAGCATAAGTGGATCAGCCTTGAACATTCGCTTCCTTCACTGGAAGGGGTAGATCCTTTATTGATCATACACTATCTTCGTGTACAAATTCCTATACCCAGAAGAGCCCTAATAATTGTCCCTGGAGACTAAGAACTAAACCAAAGCATAGTTCAGTGTACACGAGATGACTATGATGACCTCAAGTCTAAGGATACTTGTACAACTATCACTAAGCGAACAACTGCTGACACGTGAGTGAACTCCATCAGTTATTCAGCTGGGCGAGTCATGTTCAGTGAACTTATTCTATAATAAGCACCTACATACTAGCTATAGTATCACCACACAAATGTCTATGAGAACAGACATCCTTCATAATGAAGCAAGCATAGTATGTACCGATCTTTGCGGATTATTAATTACTAGTTAGTAATCTTATGACCAGGAACTATTTAAGTTTAGAGTTATCATCTTTTTAGGTCTCACTATTATGATCTCATCATAATCCATAAAAAGCTTTACTCTAAACTATGGTATATCTTATTTAAACACTTAAATAGATAAAGCCCGTAATAAAAACAAAACAAGTCTTTATTAATATCAATGAAATCAAAACAGATTACATAAAAGTTATTCCTAAATCCTAATACACGATTGGACTTAGGACATATTCCTTTCAATCTCCCACTTGTACTAAAGCCAATCACTCTGGTATCTAATACCCATCTTGACGATCAAAGTGACTTTCATAAAGTAGCTTTGTGAGTGGGTCTGCTATGTTGTTATGTGTGTCAACTCTAATTCAATACAATATAAGAAATGTTACCGCGCTCCCACTAACCCTTTTATAGACGCATGGTTCATCTACGTTTTTGATAAAATCAAACTCTTTGATTATCTCATCAAAACGAATGTTCCATCTTTCGAGAAGCTTGCTTTAAACCATATTAATCGCAAGCAAAATCCGAACTGATTTTAACAGGGCTACATGTAAAAAGTTTCATCAAAGTCAATCCATTGCCTTTGTTTGAATCCTTTTCCCAAAAGCCTGGCCTTATAGGTCTCCACCTGGCCATCTGCTATAATCTATCTTTTGTATACCGTATACATAGATTCCATTCTGGATTTCATGGCACTATGCCATTTCTCTGAGTCAACACTACTCATAGCCTCATTATAGGTCACAGGGTCGTCATCATCAAATGATTGACAACTCATTGTCATTCTCAATGACAAGGCCATAATACCTCTCAGGTTGGTGAGACACTCTCCCTGATCTATGAATGGGCTTGTTCTACAAAAGGTTGTTCAGTCAGAAAAGGTGTTTCCACTCGATCTGTAGTAGTTTGTGCTTCTTGAACTTCATTAAGTTCAATTTTGCTCCCACTGTTTCCTTCAAGGATAAACTCCTTTTCCAAGAAGGTAGCATATCTGGAGACAAACACCCGATGATCGGTGCAAAAGTAATACCCTAAAGTCTCTTTAGGATATCCCACAAAACTACATTTTACGGATCGATATTCCAGCTTGTCTGGGTCAACTTACTTGACATAAGCTGGACATCCCCAAATCTTAACGTGTTTAAGACTCGATTTCCTTTCTTTCCATATCTCATACGGAGTTTGAGGAACAGATTTGGAAAGCACCTTATTCAGTAAATATGCTGAGGTTTCCAATGCATAACCCCAAAGGAATACTGGAAGATTTGCATAGCTCATCATGGACCAAACTATGTCTAACAAAGTTCGATTTCTCCTTTCAGATACCAATCTGGAGGAGTCCACTGGGAGACTATACCATTTACTTTGAGATAATCTAGAAACTCTCCGTTAAAGTATTCACCACCTCGATCTAATCGAAGAGTTATAATACTATGTTTGGTTGTTTCTCCACTTCATACTTATATTCTTTGAACTTTTCAAAGGCCTCAGACTTGTGTTTCATCAAACACATATCCGAATCCAGATCTATCATCTATGAAAGTAATGAAGTATGAAAATCCACCCATGGCTTACGTAGACATTGGTCCACATACATCTGTGTGTACCATTCCTAGCAAATTTGCAGCCCTCTCTCCATGTCCACTAAATGGAGACTGCAGTGCCACTATAAAGTGAGATTTTCATCATCCCTTTTCTTTTATTAGTTTGTTCAATCTGAAGTAAATTATGTCACATATATACAGACCATTATTTAAAGTACCACGTCCATAAAGAATATTATCTCTAAGAATAGAACATTCATTATTCTCAATAATAAATGAAAAATCCACCCAAGTCTAACATGGGAATAATATTCCTTACAATCGAGGGAACAAAATAACAATTATTTCAAACAATAGTCTTGCCCGTAGGCCTATGTAAATGAAATGATTCTACATCTTCAGCAGCAACTCCTGCTCCATTTCCATCAGTAGAATCACCTCCTCTTCCTCAAGAGTCCTACTTCTCCTTGGTCCTTGCAACAAATTGCAGATTTGAGAACCACAGGCGATATCTAATACCCAAGTAGAAATTTGATTTAATGACATATTCATTTCTATCATGAACATACCTGAATCAGAAGCGGTAGTCTCACTACCCTTCTTCTTCAATTCTGTAAGGTAAACCTTGTAGTTCCTCTTCCAGTGCCCCACCTTGTTACAGTGAAAGCAAACAACTTTGCTCTTGGGGTCTTCAGCTTTTGGTGGAACCGGCATTTTCTCACCTACTTTCTTCTTCTTGGAAGAGTTCCTCTTCCTTTTCTTAGGATTGGAACCTTCACCAATTAGAAGAACAGAACTCTTCTTAGGGGGGAAATTCGATTCCGCAGTCTTCAACATGTTGTGGAGTTCAGGCAGGCTGACATCCAACTTATTCATGTGAAAGTTCACAACAAACTGCGAGAACGAACTCGGAAGCGATTGCAAGACCAAGTCTTGGCTCAGCTCCCCATCCATGGCAAAACCAAGTTATCCAAGATGTTCAATCAAATTGATCATCTTAAGTACATGGTCATTCACAGATGATCCCTCAGACATCCTATAACCGAACAACTCCTTCGATATCTCATATCGAGCTGTCCTCCCCGCCACATCATACAACTCTTGTAGATGCATGAGGATAGTGTGAGCATCCATATGCTCATGTTGCTTCTGTAGCTCAATGTTCATGGAAGCTAGCATGATGCATTGAGCAACATTTGCATTATCTATCCACTTAAGATACACAACATGTTCATCATTATGCGCATCGCTAGCACGTTCAGTAGGCTTAGGTGAGTCAATCACGTATTCCAGCTTCTCAATCCTGAGAACAATTCTCAAGTTTCGAAGCCAGTCAGCATAATTAGGACCAGTCAATTTGTGAGCATCCAGTATTGTTATGGATAAAAAACTAATATATATATAATTGCTGTATTTAGTACTAAGGAACGTGAGCTTCAAGGCTCGATTTGACTGCTCTTGTGTTTCGTGACTCAATCTGCCTTAACAAGATGCCTACGTACCTTGCTGATTGCCAAGGATCAAGTCAAAAAATGTAGTTCTTGGTTTGTGGGGTGAGGCCCCTTATATAGATGTGGGAGTCCTTGAATTGGACTTGGTATAGGAGACTTGGTGGACAAGCCTCTGAATTAGGATAGACTTAGGAGTCCTAGGAAGTAGGAAGCTGATTCCTTATCCTTTTAGGTCCCCTTGAGGCTAATCTATAAGGATTTATATCCTTATTGGGACTCTTCTCAATAGCTGATTTTTCCCTTATTAATTAATTACGAAATTAATTAATAATCAGGGCTTTTGGGCCTTTTTTATTCCACCAGGCCTGATCTGGTCCATCAGGCTTAACCTTTCTGGTCTGAATATTATACATCTTATTATTGGGCCTAGCAGCCCATTAATTATAAAATCAGGACTTATTTATCCCTATCATTTGCCCCCCAACTTTAGGGAAACATTGATTAGGTTTCGCGGAAGTTAAATCTATTCGTTCCCTTATAGGGTTTCGTTTTGCGTAAAGTGTGGAGCGACCTACACATTTACAATGAATCTTCCTTTTATTCAGAAATTATCTTAATTTCCAGGAATTTTTCCCTAATTTTCTGGGATTTTCCCTAATTTTCTGGGATTTTTCCCTAATTTTCTGGGATTTATCCTTAATTTCTGGATTTTTCCCTTAATTTTCTGGGATTTATCCTTAATTTCTGGATTTTTCCCTTAATTTCTGGAATTTATCCTTTATTTCTGAAAATATTAACATTTTTCAGAAAATATTTAAGGAATTTTTCCTATTTTCCTGGATTTTTTCCCTAATTTCTGGGATTTATCCTTTAGTTTTCTGGATTTATTCCTTATTTCTGAAAATATTAACATTTTTCAGAAATTATTTAAGGAATTTCCTTATTTTTCTGGATTTTTTCCCTAATTTCTGGGATTTATCCTTTCATTTTCTGGATTTATTCCTTATTTCTGAAAATATTAATATTTTTCAGAAATTATTTAAGGAATTTCCTTATTTTTTTGTAATTTTCCAGGATTTTTTCTTCCCTTTTTCTTCCATTTTTCTTCCTTTTTTCTTCCTTCTTTTTTTTATACAATTTTCGACCAGGAATTCATTCGACCAGGATCCTGGTCGAATTAACCTCCATATTGCCCTGGTCGACAGCCTTTCGAGCAGGAGTATTTCGAGCAGAAGTCCTGGTTGAATTTCGGCCAGGATTTTTTCCCTTTTTTTATTTTTTTTGTTTTTTTTTGTCGACTAGGAAGTTTTCGACTAGGATTTTCGTCCCTTTCGGTCAGGATCTCCATTTTTGACCGAATTAACCATCATCTTGTGCCTTGATCGAAGCTTTTTTGAGCAGGATTGATTCGACCAGGAATATATATTGTCTCCTGGTCGACAGGGTCAAGGAACTAATTCTATTCTGGTATTTTGGTCGAAGGAATATCATTTTCGACCAAGAATTTTGGTCAGAATTCCTTTCTTGACCGAATTAGCTTCTTTTATCAGCCCTAGTCGAGGGAAATTCGAACTCAGAACATTCGACCAGGATTTCTCTGTGCTTTCTGGTCGACAGGGCCAAGAACGTATGCATGTATATAAATTTTTGTACACACTTGGATTTAGGCCCCTTATGCTGGGCTAAAACTTGGGCCCATTTTAACTGGGCTTATTCTCTTACTGGGCTACACAGGCCTTTCAATTGGGCCTCTAATTCTGGGCTTTCAATTTGGGCCAACGTTTTGGGTTCAGGCCAAAAAAATTTTTTTTATCTTAGTGGGACTTCTTTTCCACCCCTAAAATCATTTGGGCCTCTTTCAACACTTGGGCCCTTAACTGGGCTTTTGTTTTCTAAACCCAAACTCCAAATTACTCTAGGATTGTTTCTGGATTCTTCCAGAATCTTCAAAAAAACTCAAGTTTTTCTCTTAATTTTTCCAGGAATTTTCTGGATAATTCCAGAACCTTCTTATTTTTGGGCTCAAATGGGCTTTTTTGAGGCCCAAATCCCCTTCTTCTTGGCTATAAAAAGGTGGGATGAGAGTGTGTTTCCTCACACCTCTCATTACACTTCTCCACTCATCCTACAAATTTCTCCCTCTTCTCTTCCTTTAGTTTTTTTGGCCACTCCTCCCTTCAAGACTTTCAGGTTTTCTAGGCTTTACTAATGGCTGACGAGAATTCCGAGAGAGCGGCGAAGATTGCCTCGGCTTCAAAACGAGGTAAGGATATCGAGATCCGTTCTTCGTACATGTCTTTAATCGATATGATTAACACTAGGGGGGATGAATATCCCTCTACTGCACATCTCGATTCTTTTAATCATTGTAACACTTGGCACAACATTGATTTCAATAAACTAAATGCTCGTTATAACGTCCTTCCTCCTTTTAGATTAGTTCCAGTCTCTGGTGGTGACCGTACTTGCCACTGGAGACCCGACACTCTCTTCATTTACACAGATGCCCTTAATGCTGGGCTTAGGTTTCCTTTCCATCCTTTTATTCCTCATCTTTTGGCTGATTTACAAATCAACCCGTGTCAGCTTCCTCCAAACGCCTGGAGGAATATTCTATGTTTTATGGTTTGTTGTCTTAGGGAGGGCTTTCCTCTTTCTGTAGCCGTTTTTAGGAAGGTCTTTCAGTGTTATAATAGTTCTTCCAATATCTGTGGCTGGGTCTATGTCAAGCAAAGGCCCAAAAGCAAACATATCTTTAACAGCGCTTCTATTCCTGATAATAATCAAAATTGGAGGAATAGTTTCGTTGGGTTACGTTGGGAGAATGGTGACTGGGGCACACTTTTTCGATCTTCCTTCGGGAAGGTCAGTGATGGTAGCCTCAAATCCATTCACTTAACTCCTGAAGAAACTATTATTTATAATGGGCTTACTCAGGATGATGGCACCACCACCAGCTGGACTCTCTTAGAGGAGTTTTCCCTGATTCATGTGGGACTATCCTCTGTTTCTCAATAGGGTATTTTTCTTCCCTTCTCAATTTTACTTCATTTCATGCATTATTAACATCACTTATTTTGTCCTTTGCTTTGTTTCAGCTGCTAAGGAGATTAACGAGGACAATGTTCCTTTGGTTGAGGAAACAGCTAGGATGAAGAAAGCTCGGCTCGCAGGCCTAGACACCCGGGGAAAGGCCACGGAGCCTATCTTTTTGAAGAAGCACAAAGAGCCTATAGGGGAGGCTTCAACTGAAGGAGCTGGAGGCCATGGTGCTCCTATCACTGCTGCTGCCCCTACTGCTGCTGCCACAGGCGCCTTTCAGCCTCTCTGGGGATTCCGCCGAGGGGACACCGTAGTTGGTTCCACGAAACATGCTTGGGATTGGTCCTACCATAGCGTGACTCCCAAGGACTTTACTGATGTGGTGGCCACCCCTGATCTTGAGAGGATTAAGCTCATGGGAGCTCAGTCTCTGGCTTCGGTATGCCTTCTCTTTTTTGAACTTATTTTTCATTCTTGTAGCATTTTCTTGCCTTATACTTTGTTAATTTGTTTTTTTCCAGTCTAACGCCTACTTTCAAGGCGCTGTGAGGCAAGCCGAATCGTGGAAGCGGGCTTCTGATAAGGCCGATAATGCCCTCAGGAGGCAACAGAAGAAGTATGCTACCCTGGAGAAGAAGCTCAAGCGCAAGGAGGAAGAACTCGGAGAGTCTAACGCCGAGCTGGTGGTACTTCGGGAGGAGAAGGATAAAGCTATAGACAACTATCTGGACTCGGAGGAGTTTGCCCAATCCATGAGGATTAGGGATGATTCAGTCTTTCCCGGGTTTTTTAGGACTGGTTGGGACACAGCCCTTGGGACCGTGAACGAGGCTTGTCCTGATATTAACCCGGCGGACTACATCTGCCCTGATGACGAGGCTTTGCTACAGAGGTTTCGTACCTGAGTAGTTGTCTCGGACCATGTTCCTCAGGATCCACTCCTTCCTCCTCCCGAGTCTTCTTCCAGACCTGCTGAGGACGACAACTCTTCCTCCTCCTCCGAGACGACAGAGACATCCAGCGAGAGTGGAGAGGATGATGATATGGATGCTGAGGGCACCTCAGCTTCTTAGAGCTTTTTCAGCCCTGCGTGGCTTGTTTTATTTTCGAGACCTTTTTTTTATCAAATTTCTTGTAATATTTATCTGATCTTATTTTATCACCCTTTATGCTTGCATCCATGCATTTGGTTTTTATTCGTTAGGCCACAAACATACTTTGAAGAATTCATGAATTTCATAAAATTGTCTGGGATTCGTCCCTTACACAAGTCTTAATAAACTTTGTAATAAAACTAAAACATATAAATCCTAAGCAAGCAAAGCTTCAAGGTGCTTTTCAACCTACTCGCCATCCTGACGAGTGAGAATCGTATCCGGCTGCCCTACACATAGTAAACCTTCAGGTTTTGTGCATGCCAAGTTCTCGGGACTTCAAAACTATCCATAGTCTCTAGTTTGTAGGTTCCTCTACCTTGAACACTCTTGACTCTGTATGGCCCTTCCCAATTCGGGGCAAGCTTCCCTTTTTGTCCTACACCAGATGCTTCTATCTTCCTCAAGACTAGATCGCCTTGTTTAAAAAACCTTTCTTTAACCCTTAAGTTATAGTAGAATGAAGCCTTTTTCTGATATTCTACTATCTTTGCATGTGCCCTATCTCGCACTTCATCGATCAGATACAGGGCTAACCTTTGCCCTTCCTCATTTTCTTCTGCATTGAAAGCCTGAATCCTTGGAGAGGAATGTGATATCTCTACTGGAACTACTGCTTCTGCCCCATATGCCAACATGAAGGGAGTTGCTCCTGTCGTGACTCTACAGGTAGTCCTGTAGGCCCATAATATTGGAAGTATCTCATCTACCCAATTATTTCTTGACTTTTCGATGCTCTTCTTTAGTCCATCCAGGATTATCCGATTTGCTACCTCTGCTTGGCCATTGGCTTGCGGGTGAGCCACAGAGGTGAATCGTAACTCAATTTCATTTTCTTCACAATACTTCTTGAATTCCTCATTATTGAATTGTGTTCCATTGTCAGTGACGAGGATACGGGGAATTCCATATCGGCACATAATGTTTTCCCACAGGAATTGTGCAACCTGCTTAGTAGTGATTTTGGCCAAGGGTTTGGCTTCGATCCACTTGGTGAAATAATCAATGGCTACAATCAGAAATTTCCTTTGTGCCGTGGCCATAGGAAAAGGCCCTAGAATATCCATCCCCCACATGGCAAAGGGAATAGGCGAGTTGATAGAGGTCAGCATCTCGGGGGGTTGTCTAACAATTGGTGCATGCTTTTGACAGCGATCACACTTCTTCACATATTCTTTGGCATCGGCCATCATTTCTGGCCAATAGAAGCCTAAACGGGTTATCTTATGAGCCAAGGCCCTGCCCCCCAAGTGCTGCCCACAAATACCTTCATGCACTTCCTCAAGAGCCAAGCGTGCCTCGTCGGGCCTGAGACACCTCAAGTAAGGAACCACGAAAGATCTCTTATACAGAATTCCATCTATCAAGGAGTACCTTAGTGCTCGAATAGTTAACTTCCGTGCCTCAGTTGTATCACTTGGCAACCAACCGGTCTGAATGTGAGCCTTGATGGGATCAATCCATGACGTCCCCAAGCCTAAGGGAGCCACAAGCTTAACATCTATGCTCCGTGTCTTCAAAACACGGAAGTACACACTTCCTGAACTTTCTTCAATCTCAGACGAAGCGAACTTTGATAGTGCATCTGCTTTAGCATTTTCTTCCCTTGGAATGTGTTCAACATGGCATTCATTAAATTGGGTCATCACAGCCCTTACTAGGCGAACATACTTAGCCATCGTATCATCCCTTGCCTCAAATTCTCCCTTTACCTGGGATATGATCAGCTTCGAGTCTCCACGGACCTTTAAGTTTTTGACTCTAAGTGTCCCAGCTAGACCAAGGCCAGCAATCAGGGCTTCATACTCTGCTTCATTGTTTGTGGTTGGGAAGTCTAGCTTCATAGCATACTCAATTAGGAATCCATCAGGGCTTTTCAAAACCAACCCTGCTCCACTGGAATTTGTTTTTGATGCTCCATCAAAATAGAGAACCCAATATTCTTTCTCCTTGTCCCCATTGTCGACTCCCTTATCTTGAGGTATGGTATCTTCCTGCCCCCCGACTTCTTGGTTGGGTATGGTACATTCCACCACGATGTTAGCTAGTGCCTGGGCTTTTATGGCCGTACGTGGCTTATACTTGAGATCGAACTCTCCAAACTCTATTGCCCACTTAATCAGTCTCCCACTTGCCTTGGGACTGTGAATGATATTTCTCAGCGGCTGATTTGTTAACACTTCAATCTGGTGAGCTTGAAAATAAGGACGCAACTTTCTTGAAGCCATTACCAAGGCTAAAGCGAATTTCTCAATAGTTGAATAATTCAACTTTGCACCATGCAAGATTTTGCTGACATAGTATACGGGTTTCTGGACTTTCAGTTCCTCCTTAACCAACACCGCGCTCAAGGCGCTTTCTGAAACAGCCAAGTACAAGAATAAAACTTCACTCAGAACTGGCTTGGCCAACAACGGGGCCTGGCCCATATACTTCTTTAACTCTTCAAATGCCTTCTGATTTTCCTCACTCCATACAAAGTCTTTAATGTTCTTTAATGACTTGAAGAATGACAAGCACTTGTCTCCTGACTTGGAGATGAATCGTCCTAGCGCCGCAACCCTTCCTGTGAGCTTCTGTACATCCTTGACAGTTTTTGGTGGTTCCATATCCAGGATTACCTTTATTTTATCGGGGTTGGCCTCAATTCCCCTCTTTGAGACCATCAATCCCAAGAATTTTCCCGATCCTACTCCGAAAGCACACTTCGTTGGATTCAACATCATCTTGTGGTACCTTAGGACCTCAAAAGCTTCCCTCAAATGGGTTATATGATCAGTCTTTACTAGACTCTTGACTAGCATGTCATCAACATAGACTTTCATAGTCTTCCCAATAAGATCCTTAAAAATTTTATTCACCAACCTCTGATAGGTGGCTCCTGCATTCTTGAGACCAAACGCCATAACAAGATAACAATAAACACCAAAGTCAGTGATAAATGATACCTTTGGAATGTCATTCTTATGCATTTTGATCTGATTGTATCCGCTAAATCCATCCATGAAACTCAGCATCTCATGTCCAGCAGTGGCATCAATCAAAGTATCAATTCTAGGCAACGGGAAACAGTCTTTGGGGCATGCATCATTCAGATCAGTGAAGTCTATACACATCCTCCACTTTCCATTAGCCTTCTTCACCATTACAGGGTTTGCTAACCACTCCGAAAATTGAATCTCCTCATGAAACCAGCCTCTAAGAGCTTTTCTACTTCCTGTTTTATAGCCTCCTGTCTTTCCGGGGCAAAATTTCTTTTCTTTTGTTTCACTGTCTTCCGGCTTGGATCCACGTTTAGCTTGTGAGTAATTAACTCCGGGACTATGCCTGGCATATCAGCTGCTGACCATGCAAATACATCACTATTTTCTTGTAAAAATTTTACTTACTTCCCTCTAAGAGGCTCCTCTAATGTGGCTCCAATGAAAGTCATCCTCTCAGGATTCTCGGGGTCTAAAGGAACCGAAACCAATTCTTCTGCTGGCCTTCCTCTATTCTCATCATTTTCTCAAACATCCATATCTTCAATAGGAAGAACCTGCCCCCCGACTCCATCTGCCCTCAAAGAGGCCACATAACAGCTTCTAGCCATTTTTTGATCTCCTCTCTCTTCTCCAATCCCGTTTCGGGTGGGAAACTTCATGACTGAATGGTAGGAAGAGGGGACTGCCTTAAAGGCATGTATCCCTGTTCTCCCCATGATAGCATTATAAGTTGAACTAGCCTTTACCACCACGAAATCCAGCATCTGCGTTGCTTGCCTTGGTTCCGTACCTATGGTGGTTGGCAATTTGATTATCCCTTCCACAGGACATTCTACTCCAGCAAATCCATATATCGGCATGTCGGTTGGTGTCAACTGGGAGTCGTTATATCCCATTCTTAGAAAGGTGTCGTGGAGCAAGATATCCACAGAAGCACCATTATCCACAAGGACCCTCTTAACCGGGCTATTTCCTATTATCGGTGTTATGACCAGCGGGTCGTCATGGGGAAACTTCACACCCTCTAGGTCGGAATCATCAAAAGCCAATGTTACTTCGGTCCTGGCCCTCTTCGGGGCTTCTCCAACAATATGCATAACCTCCCTAGTATATGCCTTTCTGGAATTTTTGGACAACCCAGCAGCAGTTAGACCTCCAAAGATCGTGTTTATCACTGGCCCTCGAGGGCGTCGCGGTCCTCCAAAAATTGCATTTATAACCGGCCCTCTAGGTTGGGGATTCCGCCCCTGATCGTCTTGGTCTCTCCTACGATCTTCAAAGTTCTTCCTTCCATTATTATTTCTGTCCCCTCCATCTCCAGTATACTTGTTCAATCTTCCTTTTCGAATCAAAAACTCAATTTCATCTTTCAATTGCCTACACTCATCGGTGTCATGGCCAACATCTTTGTGAAACCTGCAATACTTGCCCTTATCTAGCTTGGCGGGATCAGCCTTCAAGGGCTTAGGCCAGCGAATATCTCTGTCTTTCTCAATCTCCATCAAAATCTGACTTCTGGGAGCATTCAGCTTAGCGTATTCAGTGAACTTTTGCCCAGGTCCTCCCTTCTTGGGGGTTGAATCAGGGTTTTGTTCGGTTCTAGGATATTTGTCCTTAGCGATATACTCCAAATCAGTTTTTCGTTTCTTGCCTCCAGTGGGCTCATTACTTACTACGGTCTTCCTCATGCTTTCTTCAACCTTGATATACTTCCCTGCCCTCTCTTGGAGTTGCAACATGTTTTCTGGGGGACGTTTGGCCAAGGACATCTTAAAAAACTCATCCCTAGTTCCTTGTTGCAGTACTATCATGGCTACCTTATCATCAAGGTCTGGGACTTTTAAAGCCTCCTTTGTAAAACGATTCAGGTAATCCCTCAAGGATTCCTTAACTCCCTGCACAAGACTCATAAGAGATGCTGAACTTTTCTCATGGACTCTTCCACTGATGAATTGCTTAATAAAAGCCTGACTTAATTCTCTGAACGATCCAATAGAATTTGGGGGTAGGCGACTGTACCATCTTTGAGCCATACCCGACAGGGTTTGAGGGAAGGCCCGACATTTTATAGCATCATTCACGGGTTGCAGCAGCAGTGCATTAGAGAATGTCCTAACATGATTAGCGGGGTCTCCCGTGCCATCATAGGCTTTGATAGTGGGCATCTTGAATTTCCTTGAGATATGGGCATTCATTATCTCTTCTGTGAAGGGTGTAGTTGGATCGTCAGGATCTCCAAGGGGAAGGAGATTGCTTGGATCAGTTCTTGGGACAGCAGCCCTTCTTCTTACCGGACCATCCAGGTCTATGATAGGAGGATGATTTTTCCCCCTAGGAGGTATGTGGGGTCTGGTGGCCTGGTGAGCCTCCAAATCACGCCTCAGCCTTTGGATTTCAGCCTCATGAGCCCTGATCCTTTCCTGCACTACTTGGGGATTCGCCCCTGGGGTGCTTTGGGGGCGTTGCCTTCCATCGGCCATTGGCTCTTTTCCAGGACGCCTCCTTCTCGGGGCCACTTCATCATCCGAAGATTCGGAGTCTCTCTTAGTGTATGGACCAGAAAATTCCCGATCCTCAGGGATAGGACCCAAACCTCGTATATAGGGGGCGACCGCCCTCGTGCTTCGCTTCACCCAGCATATCCGCTTCCTCCAACCTCAGGGTGAAGGGGCATCCCATAAGGGGGGTTAGTAGTAACAATAGTTGAATATTCATACGCGACGGGTCGAGAATTCACAGGTATATGTATTTGTTGAACTTGAGGATTCGTACCTTGAATCGGGGGAGTTGTCCCTTGTAGCTGGGGTTGAGTTGCCCCTGTCTGGGCTTCCTCCTGAGTAGATGCATATGTTGAATGGGGAGGAACCTCCACGGTTGATGAAATCACCTGGGTTGTCTCTGATGGTGTTCCTTCCTCTATAGCTCCAATTGTTCTCCGTGTTCTCGCCATGGTTGTTGTTGTTTTCCCACAGACGGCGCCAAATGTTATGGATAAAAAACTAATATATATATAATTGCTGTATTTAGTACTAAGGAACGTGAGCTTCAAGGCTCGATTTGACTGCTCTTGTGTTTCGTGACTCAATCTGCCTTAACAAGATGCCTACGTACCTTGCTGATTGCCAAGGATCAAGTCAAAAACGTAGTTCTTGGTTTGTGGGGTGAGGCCCCTTATATAGATGTGGGAGTCCTTGAATTGGACTTGGTATAGGAGACTTGGTGGACAAGCCTCTGAATTAGGATAGACTTAGGTGTCCTAGGAAGTAGGAAGCTGATTCCTTATCCTTTTAGGTCCCCTTGAGGCTAATCTATAAGGATTTATATCCTTATCGGGACTCTTCTCAATAGCTAATTTTTCCCTTATTAATTAATTACGAAATTAATTAATAATCAGGGCTTGTGGGCCTTTTTTATTCCACCAGGCCTGATCTGGTCCATCAGGCTTAACCTTTCTGGTCTGAATATTATACATCTTATTATTGGGCCTAGCAGCCCATTAATTATAAAATCAGGACTTATTTATCCCTATCAAGTATGCTCCTAAGTGATAGTGCAGAAGACATAACGTACAAAGTAAATCTGTAAATGATAAACACATAACAACACTAAGCAAATATTCGATTTCATTTTAAAACACTACATGAATCGGGTCTTTATTCATAAGTGGCTCCCACTAGTTTATCTAATTTATTCAACCCCCTACGTGAAAAATTAAGCATTCATAATGCTAGTGGGAATAGGGATCCTACATTCCATTACACGACCCCGGCTGTAGCACGAACCGCCATGCAATGTTCAATAGGCAGACAACTCTTGTCAATTACATCTCATGTTATTCCCTATTCAAACTTTAGCCTCTTGAATAATTGAGTCTCGGCTGTAGCACGACAAACTCAATATTCTAAGTCAAGTCTAACCCAACATTCCGTACAGTTGAATCAGTCCCCAAAGGCCCACGGCTGTAGCACGTACCGACCTTTAGATTCTTATTCAATGTACACATCTCTATGTAATAGACAAGTATTTCTTATTTCGAAATCAAAGCCCTCGGCTGTAGCACGAACCGACAATGATTCAAAAATAAGAACTACTTTTCTATCATGTTGGAAGGCTATGACCGACACAAGCCCGTTGTATCATTGGCCAATTACTACTTGATATTATTTAATTTTAGAGGGATTATATTATGTTACAATCATAATCATATTATAAAAAATTCTTCCTTTTAAATTAAATATTTCAAATCAATAATCAATAATCAGACGATTCCCAGATCGGGAGGAGCATTGTCAAGAGGCGTCACTTAATAACCCTTTCTTACAGATAGAAATCTGTTGTTGACAGAATCATCCTTTCTCTCATATCGAAAATTCATATTCAATTACGTGTTTCATAAACACAAGAATCTCATGATTGTATTTATAATATTATTATTAAAGTTATGAAACAATTTCACTATACTAGGTTGTCTAACAAACGCCTTATGTTCATTCAAGTTCACCTAAATCTATCATCGCATGATAAACTAAGCATATATCACATATATAAACATGAATAAACATCAAGGTAGGCATGTTATATCATCTAGCACATTCGTCTAAGCAATATACATCTCTATGTATCACATGAAGTATTTAAAAGCAATTTAAACAACTAAAAACAGCTTAAAAATACTTCTGTTAGCTATAAAGAGTTCGAAACAATTTCATAAAATATCATATAATATACCATTAGAAGCGTCTCGAAAAGACGAATCCAACGGCACCAAAATCACCCAATTCTGAGCTTCCACGCGCTCTCACGCGCCCCGAGAAGGTGTCCCACACGCCGCCACGCGCACACGCGCTGTCAGGCGCGTGTCAGACCTCCCCCCACGCGCGCCCACGCGCCAACGCGCCTCACGCGCCCCTAACCCCTATGCTGACGTCAGCATGACGTCATCTGATGAAGTCAGCATGACGTCACCAGCGCGTGTCTTCCACGCGCCGCGCGTGGCACGCCAGCGCGTGAGCCCCACGCGCGCGTGGTCGACGCGCGGTCCTTCGTCCTGTTTCAGTCAGCCGCCTTTTCTGAGTTGTCGATCCCCGTGCTGCCGTCATTCTCTTCTTTCGTGCCACAGACAACAGCAAGCATACAGAGGATACAAACATATATGCAGATGCAATATATATATACTTACTAACAATTATATATATATATATATGATTATTTAATACGAATTTAATTGCTAGAACTTCAAAAATTCATAATAAAAAATCTATACATCCTAAAATTATGAAAAAAATACCCAGACGATCTACAACACTTGTAGAACCCAGATCAACATTCAAAATTATTCTGAGAAACGATTTCTCATCAGACAAAATTAATCCATAATATAACTTGTAAAAATTATAATTAATTCATACAAGCACATAAAATACTCAAATTTTTACCACAGATCTATATACATACAACCTACGCTCTGATACCAATGTTGGATTTTTAACGCAACAGGGCGTGGAAAAACACTTTTACACACACAAAATCCAAATAAAAGCATATAAATCGTGAATAAAAATTCGAGGGATCGAATCTAACCTTTTAAAATAATTCGGAGACAACGATCAGAGATCCTTAGCAGTTGCTCCTCAAGTGTGAAGCACTCCACCGGTATCCACCAAGAAAACGACTTTTAGGAGGAGGAGGAGGTGGAGAGAATTTGGTTTTCTGAAACTTTTGGGTTTCTGTGGTTAGAATAAAATAGGGTCTATAATAGTGTATTTATAGGCAAAATTTTCAGCTGAAATTTTCCCATAAATATTATTATTATTATCCCATTTATTATTCTCATTAATAATTAAAACACCTTTTAATTATTAATCCTTTTTTCTAAACACTTTAGAAATAATTCTCTCTCTTGATTTAATTTCCAAAAATTAAATCCTTAATTAATAATATTAAGAACTTTTCTTAATTAATTTATAATCAATTAAATCTCATTTAATCAATTATTAAATTTGCCAATTAATTATTTATTTCACAAATAAATAATTATTAGCCATTATTAATTAATTCCTCCACCATAAAATCATTCTCTTTTTATGGTGTGACCCTGTAGGTTCAATATTAAGCCGGTAGTAGAAATTAAAACTATTTTATCATTATTTATATAAATTCTCTAATTTATTAAATATGATTAATTAATTAATCACATTTATTCTACATCGTGAGTGATGCTTCTCAACATATCGCGACTATCCGGATAATATGAATTCACTGCTTAGAATACCAAGAACCTGTCAGTGAATAGTTACCGTACAATAAACTCCTTCTACCCTACAATGTTCCGATTAAATACAAGGCATGGATCTCATGTCAAGCCTATCTAATTCAATCACTTGCTTACCATTTACTATGCGTAGTTCTATGCAAATTAGAAACTCCTTTCTAATTTCATTTACTCTGGCCAGAGATTCCTGAACTAGCATAAGTGGATCAGCCTTGAACATTCGCTTCCTTCACTGGAAGGGGTAGATCCTTTATTGATCATACACTATCTTCGTGTACAAATTCCTATACCCAGAAGAGCCCTAATAATTGTCCCTGGAGACTAAGAACTAAACCACAGCATAGTTCAGTGTACACAAGATGACTATGATGACCTCAAGTCTAAGGATACTTGTACAACTATCACTAAGCGAACAACTGCTGACACGTGAGTGAACTCCATCAGTTATTCAGCTGGGCGAGTCATGTTCAGTGAACTTATTCTATAATAAGCACCTACATACTAGCTATAGTGTCACCACACAAATGTCTATGAGAACAGACATCCTTCATAATGAAGCAAGCATAGTATGTACCGATCTTTGCGGATTATTAATTACCAGTTAGTAATCCTATGACCAGGAACTATTTAAGTTTAGAGTTATCATCTTTTTAGGTCTCACTATTATGATCTCATCATAATCCATAAAAAGCTTTACTCTAAACTATGGTATATCTTATTTAAACACTTAAATAGATAAAGCCCGTAATAAAAACAAAACAAGTCTTTATTAATATCAATGAAATCAAAACAGATTACATAAAAGTTATTCCTAAATCCTAATACACGATTGGACTTAGAACATATTCCTTTCACTTATAAGGTGCAAAATTACTCTAATACGGTTTAAAGTGACTTGCATGGTATATTATAGCCAAAATGTGGACCAATATTGACTCATATGAAAGTGGTACCAAGAGATGGTTAAAGGATGTCAAATTGGATGTTTATGATGTTAACATGTTAATTCTACCAATATATGGTTGAAAGTGATTCTTATATGGTGCAAAATTACTCTAATATGGTTTAAAGTGACTTACATGGTTGATTAGAGCCAAAATGTGTACCAAAATTGACTCGTATGAAAGTGGTACAAAGAGATGGTTAAAGGATGTCAAATTGGATGTTTATGATGTTAACATGTTAATTCTACCAATATATAGTGTCAAGTCTGTCTTATAAGGTGCAAAATTACTCTAATATGGTTTAAAGTGACTTGCATGGTAGATTATAGCCAAAATATGGACCAATATTGACTCGTATGAAAGTGGTACAAAGAGTTGGTTAAAGGATGTCAAATTGGATGTTTATGATGTTAACATGTTAATTGTTCCAAAATAAGGTTGAAAGTGACTCTTATAGGATGCAAAATCACTCTAATATTGTGTAAATTGACTTACATGGTTGATTAGAGCCAAAATGTGGACCAAAATTGACTCGTATGAAAGTGGTACCAAGAGATGGTTAAAGGATGTCAAATTGGATGTTTATGATGTTAACAAGTTAATTCTACCAATATATGGTGGCAAGTTAGTCTCATGAGGTGCAAAATTACTCTAATATGGTTTAAAGTGACTTGCATGGTAGATTAGAGCCAAAATGTGGACCAATATTGACTCGTATGAAAGTGGTACCAAGAGATGGTTAAAGGATGTCAAATTGGATGTTTATGATGTTAACATGTTAATTATACCAATATATGGTTGAAAGTGAGTCTTATATGGTGCAAAATTACTCTAATATGGTTTAAAGTGACTTACATGGTTGATTAGAGCCAAAATGTGGACCAAAATTAACTCGTATAAAAGTGGTACAAAGAGATGGTTAAAGGATGTCAAATTAGATGTTTATGATGTTAACATGTTAATTCTATCAATATATGGTGGCAAGTTAGTCTTATAAGGTGCAAAATTACTCTAATACGGTTTAAAGTGACTTGCATGGTATATTATAGCCAAAATATGGACCAATATTGACTCGTATGAAAGTGGTACCAAGAGATGGTTAAAGGATGTCAAATTGGATGTTTATGATGTTAACATGTTAATTGTACCAATATATGGTTGAAAGTAAGTCTTATAAGGTGCAAAATTACTCTAATATGGTTTAATGGGACTTACATGGTTGATTAGAGCCAATATGTGGACCAAAATTGACTCGTATGAAAGTGGTGCCAAGAGGTGGTTAAAGGATGTCAAATTGGATGTTTATGGTATTAACATGTTAATTGTACCAATAGATGGTTGAAAGGGAGTCTTATAAGGTGCAAAATTACTCTAATGTGGTTTAAAGTGACTTACATGGTTGATTAGAGACAAAATATGGACCAAAATTGACTCGTATGAAAGTGGTACCAAGAGATGGTTAAAGGATGTCAAATTGGATGTTTATGATGTTAACATGTTAATTCTACCAATATATAGTGGCAAGTTTGTCTTATAAGGTGCAAAATTACTCTAATATGGTTTAAAGTGACTTGCATGGTAGATTATAGCCAAAATGTGGACCAATATTGACTCGTATGAAAGTGGTGCCAAGAGGTGGTTAAAGGATGTCAAATTGGATGTTTATGATATTAACATGTTAATTGTACCAATAGATGGTTGAAAGTGAGTCTTATAAGGTGCAAAATTACTCTAATATGGTTTAAAGTGACTTACATGGTTGATTAGAGCCAAAATGTGGACCAAAATTGACTCGTATGAAAGTGGTACCAAGAGATGGTTAAAGGATGTCAAATTGGATGTTTATGATGTTAACAAGTTAATTCTACCAATATATGGTGGCAAGTTAGTCTTATAAGGTGCAAAATTACTCTAATATGGTTTAAAGTGACTTGCATTGTAGATTAGAGCCAAAATATGGACCAATATTGACTCGTATGAAAGTGGTACCAAGAGATGGTTAAAGGATGTCAAATTGGATGTTTATGATGTTAACATGTTAATTATACCAATATATGGTTGAAAGTGAGTCTTATATGGTGCAAAATTACTCTAATATGGTTTAAAGTGACTTACATGGTTGATTAGAGCCAAAATGTGGACCAAAATTGACTTGTATAAAAGTGGTACAAAGAGATGGTTAAAGGATGTCAAATTGGATGTTTATGATGTTAACATGTTAATTCTATCAATATATGGTGGCAAGTTAGTCTTATATGGTGCAAAATTACTCTAATACGGTTTAAAGTGACTTGTATGGTATATTATAGCCAAAATGTGGACCAATATTGACTCATATGAAAGTGGTACCAAGAGATGGTTAAAAGATGTCAAATTGGATGTTTATGATGTTAACAAGTTAATTCTACCAATATATGGTTGAAAGTGATTCTTATATGGTGCAAAATTACTCTAATATGGTTTAAAGTGACTTACATGGTTGATTAGAGCCAAAATATGTACCAAAATTGACTCGTATGAAAGTGGTACAAAGAGATGGTTAAAGGATGTCAAATTTGATGTTTATGATGTTAACATGTTAATTCTACCAATATATAGTGGCAAGTCTGTCTTATAAGGTGCAAAATTACTCTAATATGGTTTAAAGTGACTTGCATGGTAGATTATAGCCAAATTGTGGACCAATATTGACTCGTATGAAAGTGGTACCAAGAGTTGGTTAAAGGATGTCAAATTGGATGTTTATGATGTTAACATGTTAATTGTTCCAAAATAAGGTTGAAAGTGACTCTTATAGGATGCAAAATCACTCTAATATGGTGTAAATTGACTTACATGGTTGATTAGAGCCGAAATGTGGACCAAAATTGACTCGTATGAAAGTGGTACCAAGAGATGGTTAAAGGATGTCAAATTGGATGTTTATGATGTTAACAAGTTAATTCTACCAATATATGGTGGCAAGTTAGTCTTATAAGGTGCAAAATTACTCTAATATGGTTTAAAGTGACTTGCATGGTAGATTAGAGCCAAAATGTGGACCAATATTGACCCGTATGAAAGTGGTACCAAGAGATGGTTAAAGGATGTCAAATTGGATGTTTATGATGTTAACATGTTAATTATACCAATATATGGTTGAAAGTGAGTCTTATATGTTGCAAAATTACTCTAATATGGTTTAAAGTGACTTATATGGTTGATTAGAGCCAAAATGTGGACCAAAATTGACTCGTATAAAAATGGTACAAAGAGATGGTTAAAGGATGTCAAATTAGATGTTTATGATGTTAACATGTTAATTCTATCAATATATGGTGGCAAGTTAGTCTTATAAGGTGCAAAATTACTCTAATACGGTTTAAAGTGACTTGCATGGTATATTATAGGCAAAATGTGGACCAATATTGACTCGTATGAAAGTGGTACCAAGAGATGGTTAAAGGATGTCAAATTGGATGTTTATGATGTTAACATGTTAATTCTACGAATATATGGTTGAAAGTGATTCTTATATGGTGCAAAATTACTCTAATATCGTTTAAAGTGACTTACATGGTTGATTAGAGCCAAAATGTGTACCAAAATTGACTCGTATGAAAGTGGTACAAAGAGATGGTTAAAGGATGTCAAATTGGATGTTTATGATGTTAACATATTAATTCTACCAATATATAGTGGTAAGTTTGTCTTATGAGGTGCAAAATTACTCTAATATGGTTTAAAGTGACTTGCATGGTAGATTATAGCCAAAATGTGGACCAATATTGATTCGTATGAAAGTGGTGCCAAGAGGTGGTTAAAGGATGTCAAATTGGATGTTTATGATATTAACATGTTAATTGTACCAATAGATGGTTGAAAGTGAGTCTTATAAGGTGCAAAATTACTCTAATATGGTTTAAAGTGACTTACATGGTTGATTAGAGCCAAAATGTGGACCAAAATTGACTCGTATGAAAGTGGTACCAAGAGATGGTTAAAGGATGTCAAATTGGATGTTTATGATGTTAACAAGTTAATTCTACCAATATATGGTGGCAAGTTAGTCTTATAAGGTGCAAAATTACTCTAATATGGTTTAAAATGACTTGCATTGTAGATTAGAGCCAAAATGTGGACCAATATTGACTCGTATGAAAGTGGTACCAAGAGATGGTTAAAGGATGTCAAATTGGATGTTTATGATGTTAACATGTTAATTATACCAATATATGGTTGAAAGTGAGTCTTATATGGTGCAAAATTACTCTAATATGGTTTAAAGTGACTTACATGGTTGATTAGAGCCAAAATGTGGACCAAAATTGACTCGTATAAAAGTGGTACAAAGAGATGGTTAAAGGATGTCAAATTGGATGTTTATGATGTTAACATGTTAATTCTATCAATATATGGTGGCAAGTTAGTCTTATAAGGTGCAAAATTACTCTAATACGGTTTAAAGTGACTTGCATGGTATATTATAGCCAAATGTGGACCAATATTGACTCATATGAAAGTGGTACCAAGAGATGGTTAAAGGATGTCAAATTGGATGTTTATGATGTTAACATGTTAATTATACCAATATATGGTTGAAAGTGAGTCTTATATGGTGCAAAATTACTCTAATATGGTTTAAAGTGACTTACATGGTTGATTAGAGCCAAAATGTGGACCAAAATTGACTTGTATAAAAGTGGTACAAAGAGATGGTTAAAGGATGTCAAATTGGATGTTTATGATGTTAACATGTTAATTCTATCAATATATGGTGGCAAGTTAGTCTTATATGGTGCAAAATTACTCTAATACGGTTTAAAGTGACTTGCATGGTATATTATAGCCAAAATGTGGACCAATATTGACTCATATGAAAGTGGTACCAAGAGATGGTTAAAAGATGTCAAATTGGATGTTTATGATGTTAACAAGTTAATTCTACCAATATATGGTTGAAAGTGATTCTTATATGGTGCAAAATTACTCTAATATGGTTTAAAGTGACTTACATGGTTGATTAGAGCCAAAATATGTACCAAAATTGACTCGTATGAAAGTGGTACAAAGAGATGGTTAAAGGATGTCAAATTTGATGTTTATGATGTTAACATGTTAATTCTACCAATATATAGTGGCAAGTCTGTCTTATAAGGTGCAAAATTACTCTAATATGGTTTAAAGTGACTTGCATGGTAGATTATAGCCAAATTGTGGACCAATATTGACTCGTATGAAAGTGGTACCAAGAGTTGGTTAAAGGATGTCAAATTGGATGTTTATGATGTTAACATGTTAATTGTTCCAAAATAAGGTTGAAAGTGACTCTTATAGGATGCAAAATCACTCTAATATGGTGTAAATTGACTTACATGGTTGATTAGAGCCGAAATGTGGACCAAAATTGACTCGTATGAAAGTGGTACCAAGAGATGGTTAAAGGATGTCAAATTGGATGTTTATGATGTTAACAAGTTAATTCTACCAATATATGGTGGCAAGTTAGTCTTATAAGGTGCAAAATTACTCTAATATGGTTTAAAGTCACTTGCATGGTAGATTAGAGCCAAAATGTGGACCAATATTGACCCGTATGAAAGTGGTACCAAGAGATGGTTAAAGGATGTCAAATTGGATGTTTATGATGTTAACATGTTAATTATACCAATATATGGTTGAAAGTGAGTCTTATATGTTGCAAAATTACTCTAATACGGTTTAAAGTGACTTATATGGTTGATTAGAGCCAAAATGTGGACCAAAATTGACTCGTATAAAAGTGGTACAAAGAGATGGTTAAAGGATGTCAAATTAGATGTTTATGATGTTAACATGTTAATTCTATCAATATATGGTGGCAAGTTAGTCTTATAAGGTGCAAAATTACTCTAATACGGTTTAAAGTGACTTGCATGGTATATTATAGGCAAAATGTGGACCAATATTGACTCGTATGAAAGTGGTACCAAGAGATGGTTAAAGGATGTCAAATTGGATGTTTATGATGTTAACATGTTAATTCTACGAATATATGGTTGAAAGTGATTCTTATATGGTGCAAAATTACTCTAATATCGTTTAAAGTGACTTACATGGTTGATTAGAGCCAAAATGTGTACCAAAATTGACTCGTATGAAAGTGGTACAAAGAGATGGTTAAAGGATGTCAAATTGGATGTTTATGATGTTAACATATTAATTCTACCAATATATAGTGGTAAGTTTGTCTTATGAGGTGCAAAATTACTCTAATATGGTTTAAAGTGACTTGCATGGTAGATTATAGCCAAAATGTGGACCAATATTGATTCGTATGAAAGTGGTGCAAAGAGGTGGTTAAAGGATGTCAAATTGGATGTTTATGATATTAACATGTTAATTGTACCAATAGATGGTTGAAAGTGAGTCTTATAAGGTGCAAAATTACTCTAATATGGTTTAAAGTGACTTACATGGTTGATTAGAGCCAAAATGTGGACCAAAATTGACTCGTATGAAAGTGGTACCAAGAGATGGTTAAAGGATGTCAAATTGGATGTTTATGATGTTAACAAGTTAATTCTACCAATATATGGTGGCAAGTTAGTCTTATAAGGTGCAAAATTACTCTAATATGGTTTAAAATGACTTGCATTGTAGATTAGAGCCAAAATGTGGACCAATATTGACTCGTATGAAAGTGGTACCAAGAGATGGTTAAAGGATGTCAAATTGGATGTTTATGATGTTAACATGTTAATTATACCAATATATGGTTGAAAGTGAGTCTTATATGGTGCAAAATTACTCTAATATGGTTTAAAGTGACTTACATGGTTGATTAGAGCCAAAATGTGGACCAAAATTGACTCGTATAAAAGTGGTACAAAGAGATGGTTAAAGGATGTCAAATTGGATGTTTATGATGTTAACATGTTAATTCTATCAATATATGGTGGCAAGTTAGTCTTATAAGGTGCAAAATTACTCTAATACGGTTTAAAGTGACTTGCATGGTATATTATAGCCAAATGTGGACCAATATTGACTCATATGAAAGTGGTACCAAGAGATGGTTAAAGGATGTCAAATTGGATGTTTATGATGTTAACATGTTAATTCTACCAATATATGGTTAAAAGTGATTCTTATATGGTGCAAAATTACTCTAATATGGTTTAAAGTGACTTACATGGTTGATTAGAGCCAAAATGTGTACCAAAATTGACTCGTATGAAAGTGGTACAAAGGGATGGTTAAAGGATGTCAAATTGGATGTTTATGATGTTAACATGTTAATTCTACCAATATATAGTGTCAAGTCTGTCTTATAAGGTACAAAATTACTCTAATATGGTTTAAAGTGACTTGCATGGTAGATTATAGCCAAAATGTGGACCAATATTGACTCGTATGAAAGTGGTACAAAGAGTTGGTTAAAGGATGTCAAATTGGATGTTTATGATGTTAACATGTTAATTGTTCCAAAATAAGGTTGAAAGTGACTCTTATAGGATGCAAAATCACTCTAATATGGTGTAAATTGACTTACATGGTTGATTAGAGCCAAAATGTGGACCAAAATTGACTCGTATGAAAGTGGTACCAAGAGATGGTTAAAGGATGTCAAATTGGATGTTTATGATGTTAACAAGTTAATTCTACCAATATATGGTGGCAAGTTAGTCTTATAAGGTGCAAAATTACTCTAATATGGTTTAAAGTGACTTGCATGGTAGATTAGAGCCAAAATGTGGACCAATATTGACTCGTATGAAAGTGGTACCAAGAGATGGTTAAAGGATGTCAAATTGGATTTTTATGATGTTAACATGTTAATTATACCAATATATGGTTGAAAGTGAGTCTTATATGATGCAAAATTACTCTAATATGGTTTAAAGTGACTTACATGGTTGATTAGAGCCAAAATGTGGACCAAAATTGACTCGTATAAAAGTGGTACAATGAGATGGTTAAAGGATGTCAAATTAGATGTTTATGATGTTAACATGTTAATTCTATCAATATATGGTGGCAAGTTAGTCTTATAAGGTGCAAAATTACTCTAATACGGTTTAAAGTGACTTGCATGGTATATTATAGCCAAAATGTGGACCAATATTGACTCATATGAAAGTGGTACCAAGAGATGGTTAAAGGATGTCAAATTGGATGTTTATGATGTTAACATGTTAATTGTACCAATATATGGTTGAAAGTAAGTCTTATAAGGTGCAAAATTACTCTAATATGGTTTAATGGGACTTACATGGTAGATTAGAGCCAAAATGTGGAACAAAATTGACTTGTATGAAAGTGGTACCAAGAGATGGTTAAAGGATGTCAAATTGGATGTTCATGATGTTAACATGTTAATTCTACCAATATATGGTGGCAAGTTAGTCTTATAAGGTGCAAAATTACTCTAATATGGTTTAAAGTGACTTATATGTTTGATTAGAGCTAAAAATGTGGTCCAGTATTGACTCGTATGAAAGTGGTACCAAGAGATGGTTAAAGGATGTCAAATTGAATGTTTATGATGTTAACATGTTAATTATACCAATATATGGTTGAAAGTTACTCTTATAGGATGCAAAATCACTCTAATATGGTGTAAAGTGACTTACATGGTTGATTAGAGCCAATATGCGGACCAAAATTGACTCATATGAAAGTGGTGCCAAGAGGTGGTTAAAGGATGTCAAATTGGATGTTTATGATATTAACATGTTAATTGTACCAATAGATGGTTGAAAGGGAGTCTTATAAGGTGCAAAATTACTCTAATGTGGTTTAAAGTGACTTACATGGTTGATTAGAGCCAAAATGTGGACCAAAATTGACTCGTATGAAAGTGGTACCAGGAGATGGTTAAAGGATGTCAAATTGGATGTTTATGATGTTAACAAGTTAATTCTACCAATATATGGTGGCAAGTTAGTCTTATAAGGTGCAAAATTACTCTAATATGGTTTAAAGTGACTTGCATGGTAGATTAGAGCCAAAATGTGGACCAATATTGACTCGTATGAAAGTGGTACCAAGAGATGGTTAAAGGATGTCAAATTGAATGTTTATGATGTTAACATGTTAATTATACCAATATATGGTTGAAAGTGAGTCTTATATGGTGGAAAATTACTCTAATATGGTTTAAAGTGACTTACATGGTTGATTAGAGCCAAAATGTGGACCAAAATTGACTCTAATAGGGATAAATAAATTATGATAGTATAATTAAATACTGCAAGGTGTGGGCTGCTAGGCCCAATAATAAGATGTATGATATTCAGACCAGAAAGGTTAAGCCTGATGGACCAGATCAGGCCTGATGGAATAAAGAAGGCCCAAAAGCCCTGATTATTAATTAATTTCTTAATTAATTAATAAGGGAAAAATCAGCTATTGAGAAGAGTCCCGATAAGGATATAAATCCTTATAGATTAGCCTCAAGGGGACCTAAAAGAATAAGGAATCAGTTTCCTACTATCTAGGACTCCAAAGTCCATTCTAATTATGAGACTTGCCCACCAAGTCTCCTATACCAAGTCCAATTCAAGGACTCCCAACATCTATATAAGGGGCCTCACCCCACAAATCAGAACTACGTTTTTTGACTTGATCCTTGACAATCAGCAAGGTACGTAGGCATCTTGTTAAGGCAGATTGAGTCACGAAACACAAGAGCAGTCAAATCGAGCCTTGAAGCTCACGTTCCTTAGTACTAAATATAGCAATTATATATATATTAGTTTTTTATCCATAACATTTGGCACCGTCTGTGGGAAAGACAACAACAACCATGGCGAGAACACGGAGAACAATTGGAGCTATAGAGGAAGGAACACCATCAGAGACAACCCAGGTGATTTCATCAACCGTGGAGGTTCCTCCCCATTCAACTTATGCATCTACTCAGGAGGAAGCCCAGACAGGGGCAACTCAACCCCAGCTACAAGGGACAACTCCCCCGATTCAAGGTACGAATCCTCAAGTTCAACAAATACATATACCTGTGAATTCTTGACCCGTCGGGTATGAATATTCAACTATTGTTACTACTAACCCCCCTTATGGGATGCCCCTTCACCCTGAGGTTGGAGGAAGCGGATATACTGGGCGAAGCGAAGCATGAGGGCGGTCGCCCCCCTATATACGAGGTTTGGGTCCTATCCCTGAGGATCGGGAATTTTCTGGTCCATACACTGAGAGAGACTCCGAATCTTCGGATGATGAAGTGGCCCCGAGAAGGAGGCGTCCTGGAAAAGAGCCAATGGCCGATGGAAGGCAACGCCCCCAAAGCACCCCAGGGGTGAATCCCCAAGTAGTGCAGGAAAGGATCAGGGCTCATGAGGCTGAAATCCAAAGGCTGAGGCGTGATTTGGAGGCTCACCAAGCCACCAGACCCCACATACCTCCTAGGGGGAGAAATCCTCCTCCTATCATAGATCTGGATGGTCCAGAAAGAAGAAGGGCTGCTGTCCCAAGAACTGATCCAAGCAATCTCCTTCCCCTTGGAGATCCTGACGATCCAACTCCACCCTTCACAGAAGAGATAATGAATGCCCATATCTCAAGGAAATTCAAGATGCCCACTATCAAAGCCTATGATGGCACGGGAGACCCCGCTAATCATGTTAGGACATTCTCTAATCCACTGCTGCTGCAACCCGTGAATGATGCTATAAAATGTCGGGCCTTCCCTCAAACCCTGTCGGGTATGGCTCAAAGATGGTACAGTCGCCTACCCCCAAATTCTATTGGATCGTTCAGAGAATTAAGTCAGGCTTTTATTAAGCAATTCATCAGTGGAAGAGTCCATGAGAAAAGTTCAGCATCTCTTATGAGTCTTGTGCAGGGAGCTAAGGAATCCTTGAGGGATTACCTGAATCGTTTTACAAAGGAGGCTTTAAAAGTCCCAGACCTTGATGATAAGGTAGCCATGATAGCACTGCAACAAGGAACTAGGGATGAGTTTTTCAAGATGTCCTTGGCCAAACGTCCCCCAGAAAACATGTTGTAACTCCAAGAGAGGGCAGGGAAGTATATCAAGGTTGAAGAAAGCATGAGGAAGACCGTAGTAAGTAATGAGCCCACTGGAGGCAAGAAACGAAAAACTGATTTGGAGTATATCGCTAAGGACAAATATCCTAGAACCGAACAAAACCCTGATTCAACCCCCAAGAAGGGAGGACCTGGGCAAAAGTTCACTGAATACGCTAAGCTGAATGCTCCCAGAAGTCAGATTTTGATGGAGATTGAGAAAGACAGAGATATTCGCTGGCCTAAGCCCTTGAAGGCTGATCCCGCCAAGCTAGATAAGGGCAAGTATTGCAGGTTTCACAAAGATGTTGGCCATGACACCGATGAGTGTAGGCAATTGAAAGATGAAATTGAGTTTTTGATTCGAAAAGGAAGATTGAACAAGTATACTGGAGATGGAGGGGACAGAAATAATAATGGAAGGAAGAACTTTGAAGATCGTAGGAGAGACCAAGACGATCAGGGGCAGAATCCCCAACCTAGAGGGCCGGTTATAAATGCAATTTTTGGAGGACCGCGATGCGCTCGAGGGCCAGTGATAAACAAGATCTTTGGAGGTCCAACTGCTGCTGGATTGTCCAAAAATTCCAGAAAGGCATATACTAGGGAGGTTATGCATATTGTTGGAGAAGCCCCGAAGAGGGCCAGGACAGAAGTAACATTGGCTTTTGAAGATTCCGACCTAGAGGGTGTGAAGTTTCCCCATGACGACCCGCTGGTCATAACACCGATAATAGGAGATAGCCCGGTTAAGAGGGTCCTTGTGGATAATGGTGCTTCTGTGGATATCTTGCTCCACGACACCTTTTTAAGAATGGGGTATAACGACTCCCAGTTGACACCAACCGACATGCCGATATATGGATTTGCTGGAGTAGAATGTCCTGTGGAAGGGATAATCAAATTGCCAACCACCATAGGTACGGAACCAAGGCAAGCAACGCAGATGCTGGATTTCGTGGTGGTAAAGGCTAGTTCAACTTATAATGCTATCATGGGGAGAACAGGGATACATGCCTTTAAGGCAGTCCCCTCTTCCTACCATTCAGTCATAAAGTTTCCCACCTGAAACGGGATTGGAGAAGAGAGAGGAGATCAAAAAATGGCTAGAAGCTGTTATGTGGCCTCTTTGAGGGCAGATGGAGTCGGGGGGCAGGTTCTTCCTATTGAAGATATGGATGCTCGAGAAAATGATGAGAATAGAGGAAGGCCAGCAGAAGAATTGGTTTCGGTTCCTTTAGACCCCGAGAATCCTGAGAGGATGACTTTCATTGGAGCCACATTAGAGGAGCCTCTTAGAGGGAAGTTAGTGAAATTTTTATAAGAAAATAGTGATGTGTTTGCATGGTCAGCAGCTGATATGCCAGGCATAGACCCGAAGTTAATTACTCACAAGCTAAACGTGGATCCAAGCCGGAAGATAGTGAAACAAAAGAAAAGAAATTTTGCCCCGGAAAGACAAGAGGCTATAAAACAGGAAGTAGAAAAGCTCTTAGAGGCTGGTTTCATTGAGGAGATTCAATTTCCGAAGTGGTTAGCAAACCCTGTAATGGTGAAGAAGGCTAATGGAAAGTGGAGGATGTGTATACACTTCACTGATCTGAATGATGCATGCCCCAAAGACTGTTTCCCGCTGCCTAGAATTGATACCTTGATTGATGCCACTGCTGGACATGAGATGCTGAGTTTCATGGATGGATTTAGCGGATACAATCAGATCAAAATGCATAAGAATGACATTCCAAAGGTATCATTTATCACTGACTTTGGTGTTTATTGTTATCTTTTATGGCGTTTGGTCTCAAGAATGCAGGAGCCACCTATCAGAGGTTGGTGAATAAAATTTTTAAGGATCTTATTGGGAAGACTATGGAAGTCTATGTTGATGACATGCTAGTCAAGAGTCTAGTAAAGACTGATCATATAACCCATTTGAGGGAAGCTTTTGAGGTCCTAAGGTACCACAAGATGATGTTGAATCCAACGAAGTGTGCTTTCGGAGTAGGATCGGGAAAATTCTTGGGATTGATGGTCTCAAAGAGGGGAATTGAGGCCAACCCCGATAAAATAAAGGCAATCCTGGATATGGAGCCACCAAAAACTGTCAAGGATGTACAGAAGCTCACAGGAAGGGTTGCGGCGCTAGGACGATTCATCTCCAAGTCAGGAGACAAGTGCTTGTCATTCTTCAAGTCATTAAAGAACATTAAAGACTTTGTATGGAGTGAGGAAAATCAGAAGGCATTTGAAGAGTTAAAAAAGTATATGGGCCAGGCCCCGTTGTTGGCCAAGCCAGTTCTGAGTGAAGTTTTATTCTTGTACTTGGCTGTTTCAGAAAGCGCCTTGAGCGCGGTGTTGGTTAAGGAGGAACTGAAAGTCCAGAAACCCGTATACTATGTCAGCAAAATCTTGCATGGTGCAGAGTTGAATTATTCAACTATTGAGAAATTCGCTTTAGCCTTGGTAATGGCTTCAAGAAAGCTGCGTCCTTATTTTCAAGCTCACCGGATTGAAGTGCTAACAAATCAGCCGCTGAGAAACATCATTCACAGTTCCAAGGCAAGTGGGAGACTGATTAAGTGGGCAATAGAGTTGGGAGAGTTCGATCTCAAGTATAAGCCACGTACGGCCATAAAAGCCCAGGCACTAGCTGACTTCGTGGTGGAATGTACCATACCCAACCAAGAAGTCGGGGGGCAGGAAGATACCATACCTCAAGATAAGGGAGTCGACAATGGGGACAAGGAGAAAAAATATTGGGTTCTCTATTTTGATGGAGCATCAAAAACAAATTCCAGTGGAGCAGGGTTGCTTTTGCAAAGTCCTGATGGATTCCTAATTGAGTATGCTATAAAGCTAGACTTCCCAACCACAAACAATGAAGCAGAGTATGAAGCCCTGATTGCTGGCCTTGGTCTAGCTGGGACACTTAGAGTCAAAAACTTAAAGGTCCGTGGAGACTCGAAGCTGATCATATCCCAGGTAAAGGGAGAATTTGAGGCAAGGGATGATACGATGGCTAAGTATATTTGCCTAGTAAGGGCTGTGATGACCCAATTTAATGAATGCCATGTTGAACACATTCCAAGGGAAGAAAATGCTAAAGCAGATGCGCTATCAAAGTTCGCTTCGTCTGAGATTGAAGAAAGTTCAGGAAGTGTGTACTTCCGTGTTTTGAAGACACGGAGCATAGATGTTAAGCTTGTGGCTCCCATAGGCTTGGGGACGTCATGGATTGATCCCATCAAGGCTCACATTCAGACCGGTTGGTTGCCAAGTGATACAACTGAGGCACGGAAGTTAACTATTCGAGCACTAAGGTACTCCTTGATAGATGGAATTCTGTATAAGAGATCTTTCGTGGTTCCTTACTTGAGGTGTCTCAGGCCCGACGAGGCACGCTTGGCTCTTGAGGAAGTGCATGAAGGTATTTGTGGGCAGCACTTGGGGGGCAGGGCCTTGGCTCATAGGATAACCCGTTTAGGCTTCTATTGGCCAGAAATGATGGCTGATGCCAAAGAATATGTGAAGAAGTGTGATCGCTGTCAAAAGCATGCACCAGTTGTTAGACAACCCCCCGAGATGCTGACCTCTATCAACTCGCCTATTCCCTTTGCCATATGGGGGATGGATATTCTAGGGCCTTTTCCTATGGCCACGGCACAAAGGAAATTTCTGATTGTAGCCATTGATTATTTCACCAAGTGGATCGAAGCCAAACCCTTGGCCAAAATCACTACTAAGCAGGTTGCACAATTTCTGTGGGAAAACATTATGTGCCGATATGGAATTCCCCGTATCCTCGTCACTGACAATGGAACACAATTCAACAATGAGGAATTCAAGAAGTACTGTGAAGAAAATGAAATTGAGTTACGATTCACCTCTGTGGCTCACCCGCAAGCCAATGGCCAAGCAGAGGTAGCAAATCGGATAATCCTGGATGGACTAAAGAAGAGGATCGAGAAGTCAAGAAATAATTGGGTAGATGAGATACTTCCAATATTATGGGCCTACAGGACTACCTGTAGAGTCACAACAGGAGCAACTCCCTTCATGTTGGCATATGGGGCAGAAGCAGTAGTTCCAGTAGAGATATCACATTCCTCTCCAAGGATTCAGGCTTTCAATGTAGAAGAAAATGAGGAAGGGCAAAGGTTAGCCCTGGATCTGATCGATGAAGTGCGAGATAGGGCACATGCAAAGATAGTAGAATATCAGAAAAAGGCTTCATTCTACTATAACCTAAGGGTTAAAGAAAGGTTTTTTAAACAAGGTGATCTAGTCTTGAGGAAGATAGAAGCATCTGGTGTAGGACAAAAAGGGAAGCTTGCCCCGAATTGGGAAGGGCCGTACAGAGTCAAGAGTGTTCAAGGTAGAGGAACCTACAAGCTAGAGACTATGGATGGTTTTGAAGTCCCGAGAACTTGGCATGCACAAAACCTGAAGGTTTACTATGTGTAGGGCAGCCGAATACGATTCTCACTCGTCAGGATGGCGAGTAGGTTGAAAAGCACCTTGAAGCTTTGCTTGCTTAGGATTTATATGTTTTAGTTTTATTACGAAGTTCATTAAGACTTGTGTAAGGGACGAATCCCAGACAATTTTATGAAATTTATGAATTCTTCAAAGTATGTTTGTGGCCTAACGAATAAAAACCAAATGCATGGATGCAAGCATAAAAGGTGATAAAATAAGATCAGATAAATATTACAAGAAATTTGATAAAAAAAAAGGTCTCGAAAATAAAACAAGCCATGCCGGGCTGAAAAAGCTCTAAGAAGCTGAGGTGCCCTCAGCATCCATATCATCATCCTCTCCACTCTCGCTGGATGTCTCTGTCGTCTCGGAGGAGGAGGAAGAGCTGTCATCCTCAGCAGGTCTGGAAGAAGACTCGGGAGGAGGAAGGAGTGGATCCTGAGGAACATGGTCCGAGACAACTACTCGGGTACGAAACCTCTGTAGCAAAGCCTCGTCATCAGGGCAGATGTAGTCCGCCGGGTTAATATCAGGACAAGCCTCGTTCACGGTCCCAAGGGTCGTGTCCCAACCAGTCCTAAAAAACCCGAGAAAGACTGAATCATCCCTAATCCTCATGGATTGGGCAAACTCCTCCGAGTCCAGATAGTTGTCTATAGCTTTATCCTTCTCCGCCCGAAGTACCACCAGCTCGGCGTTAGACTCTCCGAGTTCTTCCTCCTTGCGCTTGAGCTTCTTCTCCAGGGTAGCATACTTCTTCTGTTGCCTCCTGAGGGCATTATCGGCCTTATCAGAAGCCCGCTTCCATGATTCGGCTTGCCTCACAGCGCCTTGAAAGTAGGCGTTAGACTGGAACAAAGCAATTAACAAAGTATAAGGCAAGAAAATGCTACAAGAACGAAAAATAAGTTCAAAAAAGAGAAGGCATACCGAAGCCAGAGACTGAGCTCCCATGAGCTTAATCCTCTCAAGATCAGGGGTGGCCACCACATCAGTAAAGTCCTTGGGAGTCACGCTATGGTAGGACCAATCCCAAGCATGTTTCGTGGAACCAACTACGGTGTCCCCTCGGCGGAATCCCCAGAGAGGCTGAAAGGCACCTGTGGCAGCAGCAGTAGGGGTAGCAGCAGTGATAGGAGCATCATGGTCTCCAGCTCCTTCAGTTGGAGCCTCCCCTATAGGCTCTTTGTGCTTCTTCAAAAAGATAGGCTCCGTGGCCTTTCCCCGGGTGTCTAGGCCTGCGAGCCGAGCTTTCTTCATCCTAGCTGTTTCCTCAACCAAAGGAACATTGTCCTCGTTAATCTCCTTAGCAGCTGAAACAAAGCAAAGGACAAAATAAGTGATGTTAATAATGCATGAAATGAAGTAAAATTGAGAAGGGAAGAAAAATACCCTGTTGAGAAACAGAGGATAGTCCCACATGAATCAGGGAAAACTCCTCTAAGAGAGTCCAGCTGGTGGTGGTGCCATCATCCTGAGTAAGCCCATTATAAATAATAGTTTCTTCAGGAGTTAAGTGAATGGATTTGAGGCTACCATCACTGACCTTCTCGAAGGAAGATCGAAAAAGTGTGCCCCAGTCACCATTCTCCCAACGTAACCCAACGAAACTATTCCTCCAATTTTGATTATTATCAGGAATAGAGGCGCTGTTAAAGATATGTTTGCTTTTGGGCCTTTGCTTGATATAGACCCAGCCACAGATATTGGAAGAACTATTATAACATTGAAAGACCTTCCTAAAAACGGCTACAGAAAGAGGAAAGCCCTCCCTAAGACAACAAACCATAAAACATAAAATATTCCTCCAGGCGTTTGGAGGAAGCTGACACGGGTTAATTTGTAAATCAGCCAAAAGATGAGGAATAAAAGGATGGAAAGGAAACCTAAGCCCAGTATTAAGGGCATCTGTGTAAATGAAGAGAGTGTCGGGTCTCCAGTGGCAAGTACGGTCACCACCAGAGACTGGAACTAATCTAAAAGGAGGAAGGACGTTATAACGAGCATTTAGTTTATTGAAATCAATGTTGTGCCAAGTGTTACAATGATTAAAAGAATCGAGATGTGCAGTAGAGGGATATTCATCCCCCTAGTGTTAATCATATCGATTAAAGACATGCACGAAGAACGGATCTTGATATCCTTACCTCGTTTTGAAGCCGAGGCAATCTTCGCCGCTCTCTCGGAATTCTTGTCAGCCATTAGTAAAGCCTAGAAAACCTGAAAGTCTTGAAGGGAGGAGTGGCCAAAAAAACTAAAGGAAGAGAAGAGGGAGAAATTTGTAGGATGAGTGGAGAAGTGAAATGAGAGGTGTGAGGAAACACACTCTCATCCCACCTTTTTATAGCCAAGAAGAAGGGGATTTGGGCCTCAAAAAAGCCCATTTGAGCCCAAAAATAAGAAGGTTCTGGAATTATCCAGAAAATTCCTGGAAAAATTAAGAGAAACTTGAATTTTTTTGAAGATTCTGGAAGAATCCAGAATAACCTTAGAAGAGTTTGGAATTTGGGCTCAGAAATGAGGCCCAATTCTAGAAAAATCTTGAAAAACCCAAGGCCCAGTACCAAGGCCCAAATACAAAAAGCCCTATTTGAGACCCAAATGATTTTTAAGAAAAGCCAAGTCTTCAGGCCCAGGATTAATAAAAATAGTGGGCCCCAAGGTCAGTCCAATAAAACCAGCCCAGAAAAGGGCCCAATTACTTAAAAATACAAAACCCAGTTGAAATGGGCCCAAGTTATAAACCAAAAAAGGGGATGGCCCAAAAGAATACAGCCCAGGTTTAAGGGGGCCCAAGTTATAAACCAAAAAAGGGGATGGCCCAAAAGAATACAGCCCAGGTTTAAGGGCCCAAATCCAAATTACAGAAATATATGCAAGAAATTAATTCAAGACCAATTCGACCAGGAAACACGAAGGAATCCTGATCGAAGCTCCTGAGGTCGAAATCTTGTCGATCAGGGCTGAAAAATAAGCTTAATTCGACCTGAATTAAGACTCATTCGACTAGAAATCAAGAGAAGATCCTGATCGAGTGGATCCTTCCCGAATTTCTGTCGACCTAGGCAACTAAGGGAAGTTAATTCGGTCAAAACTAGGGCTCCTGACCGAAATTAAAATTTCCTACTCGAAAATCCAAAAAAAAAAAAATATATATATATATATAGGAAAAAATCCTGGCCGAAATTCGACCGGGATTCTTGCTCGAACCCATCCTCCTCGAAATACCGTCGACCAGGGCTGAATGAAGGATAATTCGACCAGGATCCTGGTCGAATGGGATTCCTGGTCAAAATTTTTATATATATAAAAATATATATATATATATATAGGAAAAAATCCTGGCCGAAATTCGACCAGGATTCTTGCTCGAACCCATCCTCCTCGAAATACCGTCGACCAGGGCTGAATGAAGGATAATTCGACCAGGATCCTGGTCGAATGGGATTCCTGGTCGAATGGGATTCCTGGTCGAAATTTTTATATAAAAAAAATCCAGAAAAATAGGAAAAATTCCTTAAATATTTTCTGAAAAATGTTAATATTTTCAGAAATAAGGAATAAATCCAGAAAATTAAAGGATAAATCCCAGAAATTAGGGAAAAAATCCAGAAAAATAGGAAAAATTCCTTAAATATTTTCTGAAAAATGTTAATATTTTCAGAAATAAGGAATAAATCCAGAAAATTAAAGGATAAATCCCAGAAATTAGGGAAAAAATCGAGAAAAATAGGAAAAATTCCTTAAATATTTTCTGAAAAGTGTTAATATTTTCAGAAATAAAGGATAAATTCCAGAAATTAAGGGAAAATCCAGAAATTAAGGATAAATCCCAAAAAATTAAGGGAAAAATCCAGAAATTAAGGAAAAATCCCAGAAAATTAGGGAAAATCCCAGAAAATTAGGGAAAAATTCCTGGAAATTAAGATAATTTCTGAATAAAAGGAAGATTCATTGTAAATGTATAGGTCGCTCCACACTTTACGCAAAACGAAACCCTATAAGGGAACGAATAGATTTAACTTCTACGAAACCTAATCAATGTTTCCCAAAAGTTGGGGGGCAAATAATAGGGATAAATAAATTATGATAGTATAATTAAATACTGCAAGGTGTGGGCTGCTAGGCCCAATAATAAGATGTATGATATTCAGACCAGAAAGGTTAAGCCTGATGGACCAGATCAGGCCTGATGGAATAAAGAAGGCCCAAAAGCCCTGATTATTAATTAATTTCGTAATTAATTAATAAGGGAAAAATCAGCTATTGAGAAGAGTCCCGATAAGGATATAAATCCTTATATATTAGCCTCAAGGGGACCTAAAAGGATAAGGAATCAGTTTCCTACTATCTAGGACTCCAAAGTCCATTCTAATTATGAGACTTGCCCACCAAGTCTCCTATACCAAGTCCAATTCAAGGACTCCCAACATCTATATAAGGGGCATCACCCCACAAATCAGAACTACGTTTTTTGACTTGATCCTTGGCAATCAGCAACTTACGTAGGCATCTTGTTAAGGCAGATTGAGTCATGAAACACAAGAGCAGTCAAATCGAGCCTTGAAGCTCACGTTCCTTAGTACTAAATACACCAATTATATATATATTAGTTTTTTATCCATAACAGACTCGTATAAAAGTGGTACAAAGAGATGGTTAAAGGATGTCAAATTGGATGTTTATGATGTTAACATGTTAATTCTATCAATATATGGGGGCAAGTTAGTCTTATAAGGTGCAAAATTACTCTAATACGGTTTAAAGTGACTTGCATGGTATATTATAGCCAAAATGTGGACCAATATTGACTCATATGAAAGTGGTACCAAGAGATGGTTAAAGGATGTCAAATTGGATGTTTATGATGTTAACATGTTAATTCTACGAATATATGGTTGAAAGTGATTCTTATATGGTGCAAAATTACTCTAATATGGTTTAAAGTGACTTACATGATTGATTAGAGCCAAAATGTGTACCAAAATTGACTCGTATGAAAGTGGTACAAAGAGATGGTTAAAGGATGTCAAATTGGATGTTTATGATGTTACCATGTTAATTCTACCAATATATAGTTGCAAGTTTGTCTTAAAAGGTGCAAAATTACTCTAATATGGTTTAAAGTGACTTGCATGGTAGATTATAGCCAAAATGTGGACCAATATTGACTCGTATGAAAGTGGTACCAAGAGTTGGTTAAAGGAAGTCAAATTGGATGTTTATGATGTTAACATGTTAATTATACCAATATATGGTTGAAAGTGAGTCTTATATCGTGCAAAATTACTCTAATATGGTTTAAAGTGAATTACATGGTTGATTAGAGCCAAAATGTGGACCAAAATTGACTCGCATGAAAGTGGTACAAAGAGATGGTTAAAGGATGAAAAAATTGGATGTTTATGATGTTAACATGTTAATTCTACCAATATATAGTGGCAAGTTTGTCTTATAAGGTGCAAAATTACTCTAATATGGTTTAAAGTGACTTGCATGGTAAATTATAGCCAAAATGTGGACCAATATTGACTCGTATGAAAGTGGTGCCAAGAGGTGGTTAAAGGATGTCACATTGGATGTTTAAGATATTAACATGTTAATTGTACCACTAGATGGTTGAAAGTGAGTCTTATAAGGGGCAAAATTACTCTAATATGGTTTAAAGTGACTTACATGGTTGATTAGAGCCAAAATGTGGACCAGAATTGACTCGTATGAAAGTGGTACCAAGAGATGGTTAAAGGATGTCAAATTGGATGTTTATGATGTTAACAAGTTAATTATACCAATATATGGTGGCAGGTTAGTCTTATAAGGTGCAAAATTACTCTAATATGGTTTAAAGTGACTTGCATTGTAGATTAGAGCCAAAATGTGCACCAATATTGACTCCTATGAAAGTGGTACCAAGAGATGGTTAAAGGATGTCAAATTGGATGTTTATGATGTTAACATGTTAATTATACCAATATATGGTTGAAAGTAAGTCTTATATGGTGCAAAATTACTCTAATATGGTTTAAAGTGACTTACATGGTTGATTAGAGCCAAAATGTGGACCAAAATTGACTCGTATAAAAGTGGTAGAAAGAGATGGTTAAAGGATGTCAAATTGGATGTTTATGATGTTAACATGTTAATTCTATCAATATATGGTGGCAAGTTAGACTTATAAGGTGCAAAATTACTCTAATACGGTTTAAAGTGACTTGCATGGTATATTATAGCCAAAATGTGGACCAATATTGACTCATATGAAAGTGGTACCAAGAGATGGTTAAAGGATGTCAAATTGGATGTTTATGATGTTAACATGTTAATTCTACCAATATATGGTTGAAAGTGATTCTTATATGGTGCAAAATTACTCTAATATGGTTTAAAGTGACTTACATGGTTGATTAGAGCCAAAATGTGTACCAGAATTGACTCGTATGAAAGTGGTACAAAGAGATGGTTAAAGGATGTCAAATTGGATGTTTATGATGTTAACATGTTAATTCTACCAATATATAGGGGCAAGTTTGTCTTATAAGGTGCAAAATTACTCTAATATGGTTTAAAGTGACTTGCATGGTAGATTATAGCCAAAATGTAGACCAATATTGACTCGTATAAAAGTGGTACCAAGAGTTGGTTAAAGGATGTCAAATTGGATGTTTATGATGTTAACAAGTTAATTGTTCCAAAATAAGGTTGAAAGTGACTCTTATAGGATGCAAAATCACTCTAATATGGTGTAAATTGACTTACATGGTTGATTAGAGCCAAAATGTGGACCAAAATTGACTCGTATGAAAGTGGTACCAAGAGATGGTTAAAGGATGTCAAATTGGATGTTTATGATGTTAACAAGTTAATTCTACCAATATATGGTGGCAAGTTAGTCTTATAAGGTGCAAAATTACTCTAATATGGTTTAAAGTGACTTACATGGTAGCTTAGAGCCAAAATGTGGACCAATATTGACTCGTATGAAAGTGGTACCAAGAGATGGTTAAAGGATGTCAAATTGGATATTTATGATGTTAACATGTTAATTATACCAATATATGGTTGAAAGTGAGTCTTATATGGTGCAAAATTACTCTAATATGGTTTAAAGTGACTTACATGGTTGATTAGAGCCAAAATGTGGACCAAAATTGACTCGTATAAAAGTGGTAGAAAGTGATAGGGATAAATAAGTCCTGATTTTTTAATTAATGGGCTGATAGGCCCAATAATAAGATGTATAATATTCAGACCAGAAAGGTTAAGCCTGATGGACCAGATCAGGCCTGGTGGAATAAAAAAGGCCCAAAAGCCCTGATTATTAATTAATTTCGTAATTAATTAATAAAGGAAAAATCAGCTATTGAGAAGAGTCCCGATAAGGATATAAATCCTTATAGATTAGCCTCAAGGGGACCTAAAAGGTTAAGGAATCAGCTTCCTACTTCCTAGGACTCCTAAGTCTATCCTAATTCAGAGGCTTGTCCACCAAGTCTCCTATACCAAGTCCAATTCAAGGACTCCCACATCTATATAAGGGACCTCACCCCACAAATCAGAACTACGTTTTTTGACTTGATCCTTGGCAATCAGCAAGGTACGTAGGCATCTTGTTAAGGCAGATTGAGTCACGAAACACAAGAGCAGTCAAATCGAGCCTCGAAGCTCACGTTCCTTAGTATTAAATACAGCAATTATATATATTAGTTTTTAATCCATAACATTTGGCGCCGTCTGTGGGAAACAACAACAACCATGGCGAGAACACGGAGAACAATTGGAGCTCTAGAGGAAGGAACACCATCAGAGACAACCCAGGGGATTTCATCAACCGTGGAGGTTCCTCCCCATTCAACTTATGCATCTACTCAGGGGGAAGCCCAGACAGGGGCAACTCATCCTCAGCCACAAGGGACAACTCCCCCGACTATTCAAGGTACGAATCCTCAAGTTCAACAAATACATATACCTGTGAATTCTCGACCCGTCGGGTATGAGTATTCAACTATTGTTACTACTAACCCCCCTTATGGGATGCCCCTTCGCCCTGAGGTTGGAGGAAGCGGATATGCTAGGCGAGGCGAAGCACGAGGGCAGTCACCCCCCTATATACGAGGTTTGGGTCCTATTCCTGAGGATCGGGAATTTTCTGGTCCTTATACTGAGAGAGACTCCGAATCTTCGGATGATGAAGTGGCCCCGAGAAGGAGGCATCCTGGAAAAAAGCCAATGACCGATGGAAGGCAACGCCCCCAAAGCACCCCAGGGGCGAATCCCCAAGAAGTGCAGGAAAGGATCAGGGCTCATGAGGCTGAAATCCAAAGGCTGAGGCGTGATTTGGAGCCTCACCAGGCCACCAGACCCGAGATATCTCCTAGGGGGAGAAATCCTCCTCCTGTCATAGACCTGGATGGTCCGATAAGAAGAAGGGCTGTTATCCCAAGAACTGATCCAAGCAATCTCCTTCCCCTTGGAGATCCTGATGATCCAACTCCACCCTTCACAGAAGAGATAATGAATGCCCATATCTCAAGGAAATTTAAGAAGCCCACTATCAAAGCCTATGATGGCACGGGAGACCCCGTTAATCATGTTAGGACATTCTCTAATGCACTGTTGCTGCAACCCGTGAATGATGCTATAAAGTGTCGGGCCTTCCCTCAAACCCTGTCAGGTATGGCTCAAAGATGGTACAGTCGCTTGCCCCCAAACTCTATTGGATCGTTCAGAGAGTTAAGTCAGGCTTTTATTAAGCAGTTCATCAGTGGAAAAGTCCATGAGAAAAGTTCAGCATCTCTTATGAGTATTGTGCAAGAAGCTAAGGAATCCTTGAGAGATTACCTGAATCGTTTTACAAAGGAGGCTTTAAAAGTCCCAGACCTTGATGATAAGGTAGCTATGATAGCACTGCAACAAGGAACTAGGGATGAGTTTTTCAAGATGTCCTTGGCCAAACGTCCCCCTGAAAATATGTTACAGCTCCAAGAGAGGGCAGGGAAGTATATCAAGGTTGAAGAAAGCATGAAGAAGACCGTAGTAAGTAATGAGCCCACTGGAGGCAAGAAGCGGAAAACTGATCTGGAGTATATCGCTAAGGATAAGTATCCTAAAACCGAACAAAACCCTGATTCAACCCCCAAGAAGGGAGGACCTGGGCAAAAGTTCACCGAATACGCTAAGCTGAATGCTCCCAGAAGCCAGATCTTGATGGAGATCGAGAAAGATCGAGATGTTCGTTGGCCTAAGCCCTTGAAGGCCGATCCAGCCAAGCTAGATAAGAGCAAGTATTGCAGGTTTCACAAAGATGTTGGCCATGACACCGATGAGTGTAGGCAATTGAAAGATGAAATTGAGTTTTTGATTCGAAAAGGAAGATTGAACAAGTATACTGGAGATGGAGGGGACAGAAATAATAATGGAAGGAAGAACTTTGAAGATTGTAGGAGGGACCAAGACGATCAGGGGCGAAACCCCCAGCCTAGAGGACCAGTTATAAACACCATTTATGGAGGGCCGAGACCTCGAGGGCCTGTGATAAACACGATCTTTGGAGGTCCAACTGCTGCTGGATTGTCCAAAAATTCCAGAAAGGCATATACTAGAGAGGTTATGCATATTGTTGGAGAAGCCTCGAAGAGGGCCAGGACAGAAGTAACATTGGCTTTTGATGATTCCGACCTAGAGGGTGTGAAGTTTCCCCATGACGACCCGCTGGTCATAACACCAATAATAGGAAATAGCCCGGTTAAGAGGGTCCTTGTGGATAATGGTGCTTCTGTGGATATCTTGCTCCACGACACCTTTCTAAGGATGGGGTATAATGACTCCCAGTTGACACCAACCGACATGCCGATATATGGGTTTGCTGGAGTAGAATGTCCTGTGGAAGGGATAATTAAATTGCCAACCACCATAGGTACGGAGCCAAGGCAAGCAACGCAGATGCTGGATTTTGTGGTGGTAAAGGCTAGTTCAACTTATAATGCTATCATGGGGAGAACAGGGATACATGCCTTCAAGGCAGTCCCCTCTTCCTACCATTCAGTCATGAAGTTTCCCACCCGAAACGGGATTGGAGAAGAGAGAGGAGATCAAAAAATGGCTAGAAGCTGTTATGTGGCCTCTTTGAGGGCAGATGGAGTCGGGGGGCAGGTTCTTCCTATTGAAGATATGGATGTTCGAGAAAGTGATGAGAATAGAGGAAGGCCAGCAGAAGAATTGGTTTCGGTTCCTTTAGATCCCAAGAATCCTGAGAGGATGACTTTCATTGGAGCCACATTAGAGGAGCCCCTTAGAGGGAAGTTAGTGAAATTTTTGCAAGAAAATAGTGATGTGTTTGCATGGTCAGCAGCTGATATGCCAGGCATAGACCCGGAGTTAATTACTCACAAGTTAAACGTGGATCCAAGCCGGAAGACAGTGAAACAAAAGAAAAGAAATTTTGCCCCGGAAAGACAAGAGGCTATAAAGCAGGAAGTGGAAAAGCTCTTAGAGGCTGGTTTCATTGAGGAGATTCAATTTCCGGAGTGGTTAGCAAACCCTGTAATGGTGAAGAAGGCTAATGGAAAGTGGAGGATGTGTATAGACTTCACCGATCTGAATGATGCATGCCCCAAAGACTGTTTTCCGCTGCCTAGAATTGATACTTTGATTGATGCCACCGCTGGACATGAGATGCTGAGTTTCATGGATGGGTTTAGCGGATACAACCAGATCAAAATGCATAAGGATGACATTCCAAAGGTATCATTTATCACTGACTTTGGTGTTTATTGTTATCTTGTTATGGCGTTTGGTCTCAAGAATGCAGGAGCCACCTATCAAAGGTTGGTGAATAGAATTTTTAAGGATCTTATCGGTAAGACTATGGAAGTCTATGTTGATGACATGTTAGTCAAGAGTCTAGTAAAGAATGATCATATAGCCCATTTAAGGGAAGCTTTTGAGGTCCTGAGGTACCACAAGATGATGTTGAATCCTACGAAGTGTGCTTTCGGAGTAGGATCTGGAAAATTCTTGGGACTGATGGTCTCAAAGAGGGGAATTGAGGCTAACCCGGATAAGATAAAGGCAATCCTGGACATGGAACCACCAAAAACTGTTAAGGATGTTCAGAAGCTTACAGGAAGGGTTGCTGCATTAGGACGATTCATCTCCAAGTCAGGAGACAAGTGCTTGTCATTTTTCAAGTCACTAAAGAACATCAAAGACTTCGTATGGAGTGAGGAAAATCAGAAGGCATTTGAAGAGTTAAAGAAGTATATGGGCCAGGCCCCGTTGTTGGCCAAACCAGCTTTAAATGAAGTTTTATACTTGTACTTAGCCGTTTCAGAGAGTGCTTTGAGCGCTGTGTTGGTTAAGGAGGAACTGAAAGTGCAGAAACCCGTGTACTATGTCAGCAAAATTTTGCATGGTGCTGAGTTGAATTATTCAGCCGTTGAGAAATTCACTTTAGCCTTGGTAATGGCTTCAAGAAAGCTGCGTCCTTATTTTCAAGCTCACCAAATTGAAGTGCTAACAAATCAGCCACTGAGAAATATCATTCACAGTCCCAAGGCAAGTGGGAGACTGATTAAGTGGGCAATAGAGTTGGGAGAGTTCGATCTCAAGTATAAGCCACGTACGGCCATAAAAGCCCAGGCACTAGCTGACTTCGTGGTGGAATTTACCATACCCAACCAAGAAGTCGGGGGGCAGGAAAATACCATACCTCAAGACAAGGGAGTCGACAATGGGGACGAGGAGAAAGAATATTGGGTTCTCTATTTTGATGGAGCATCAAAAACAAATTCCAGTGGAGCAGGGTTGGTTTTGCAAAGCCCTGATGGATTCTTAATTGAGTATGCCATGAAGCTAGACTTCCCAACCACAAACAATGAGGCAGAGTATGAAGCCCTGATTGCTGGCCTTGGTCTAGCTGGGACACTTAGAGTCAAAAACTTAAAGGTCCGTGGAGACTCGAAGTTGATCATATCCCAGGTAAAGGGAGAATTTGAAGCAAGGGATGATACGATGACTAAGTATGTTCGCCTAGTAAGGGCTGTGATGACCCAATTTAATGAATGCCATGTTGAACACATTCCAAGGGAAGAAAATGCTAAAGCAGATGCGCTATCAAAATTTGCTTCATCTGAGATTGAAGAAAGTTCAGGAAGTGTGTACTTCCGTGTTTTGAAGACACGAAGCATAGATGTTAAGCTTGTGGCTCCCGTAGGCTTGGGGACGTCATGGATTGATCCCATCAAGGCTCACATTCAGACCGGTTGGTTGCCAAGCGATGCAATTGAGGCACGGAAGTTAACTGTTCGAGCACTAAGGTACTCTTTGATAGATGGGATTCTATATAAAAGATCTTTCGTGGTTCCTTACTTGAGGTGTCTCAGGCCCGATGAGGCACGCTTAGCTCTTGAGGAAGTGCATGGAGGTATTTGTGGGCAACACTTGGGGGGCAGGGCCTTGGCTCATAAGATAACTCGTTTAGGCTTCTATTGGCCAGAAATGATGGCTGATGCCAAAGAATATGTAAAGAAGTGTGATCGTTGTCAGAAGCATGCACCAGTCGCCAGACAACCCCCCGAGATGCTGACCTCTATCAACTCACCTATTCCCTTTGCTATGTGGGGGATGGATATTCTAGGGCCTTTTCCTATGGCCACAGCACAAAGGAAGTTTCTGATTGTAGCCATTGATTATTTCACCAAGTGGATCGAAGCCAAACCTTTGGCCAAAATCACAACTAAGCAGGTTGCACAATTCCTGTGGGAAAACATTATGTGCCGATATGGAATTCCCCGTATCCTCGTCACTGACAATGGAACACAATTCAACAACGAGGAATTCAAGAAGTATTGCGAAGAAAATGAAATTGAGTTACGGTTCACCTCTGTGGCTCACCCGCAAGCCAATGGACAAGCAGAGGTAGCAAATCGGATAATCCTGGATGGACTAAAGAAGAGGATCGAGAAGTCAAGAAATAATTGGGTAGATGAGATACTTCCAATATTATGGGCCTACAGGACTACTTGTAGAGTCACGACAGATGCAACTCCTTTCATGTTGGCATATGGGGCGGAAGCAGTAGTTCCCGTGGAGATATCACATTCCTCTCCAAGGATTCAGGCTTTCGATGAGAAAGAAAATGAGGAAGGGCAGAGATTAGCCCTGGATTTAATTGATGAAGTGCGAGATAAAGCACATGCAAAGATAGTAGAATATCAGAAAAAAGCTTCATTCTACTACAACCTAAGGGTTAAAGAAAGGTTTTTTAAACAAGGCGATCTAATCTTGAGGAAGATAGAAGCATCTGGTGTAGGACAAAAAGGGAAGCTAGCCCCGAATTGGGAAGGGCCGTACAGAGTCAAGAGTGTTCAGGGTAGAGGAACCTACAAGCTGGAGACTATGGATGGTTTTGAAGTCCCGAGAACTTGGCATGCACAAAACCTGAAGGTTTACTATGTGTAGGGCAGTTGGATACGATTCTCACTTGTCATGATGGAGAGAAGGTTGAAAAGCACCTTGAAGCTTTGCTTAGGATTTATATGTCTTATTATGAAGTTTATTAAGACTTGTGTAAGGGATGAATCCCAAACAATTTTTGAAGCTCAGAGAATTTTTCGAAATATGTTTGAATCTCTATGGCATGGCAATTAAATTAGATGCATGATGTGAAAGCCCTATAAAAAGGCCCTATTCAAAAAAAAAAGAGGTTAAAACTTGTTGGGCCTGGAAGTATGTCAAGCCCAGATAAGGGCCCCAAATATTCAAAGCCCAGCACCCGGGGTCCAAAAACTGGAAGAAAATATATATGAGTATTATCTTCAAAAACCAGAAATAAGTCCCAAATCCAAAAAGGATTTGGATAAATGAAGGCCCAAAAATAAGGCCTAATCCTACTTGAGTTAAAAAAAAAACCAGTATAGGGATCAATAAATCAAGCCCAGGGTCAATACTAAGTGCCCAATTAAAGATCAAAGCCCAGAAGGGCCCAAGTTGAAACCCAATACAAGGTTTCATAAATCTAGCCCAGGTTTAGGGCAAAGATCAACCCAATAAGAGGTAAGCCCAGAAAAGGGCCCAATTAGCTGAAAATTAAATGGCCCCAAATTAAAGACCAATTTAGGGTGGACCAAAGAAGCCCAGTTAAAAGTAAGGGGCCTAATACAAAAAGCCAGTCAAAAAAGGGGAAGGCCCAAGGTAAAGGCCTGGTTTGGAAAAGGCCCAGGGTCAAAAATAAAGTACCCATAAAAGAATTCAGGCCCAAATCTTAGGCTCAAATTTGAGATTGGAAAAAATCCAGCCCAGACTTAGGGCCCAAATCAAATATATGGAGTCACAGAAAGTAATATATCCCAAATCCCAGACCCAATTCGATCAGGTTTCATGTTGTATTCATCGTCGAATTAGTTGAAATCGAAAAGGCTTCGACCAAGGCTAGAAAAGGAGATTAATTCGGTCAAAAATATTTATCAAGACCAAAATGTTCCTGAGGAAATAATCATGCCCAGTTAAGGGCCCAAGTGTTGAAAGAGGCCCAATAGAAAGGCCTATGAAGCCTAGTAAGAGGATAAGCCCAGTTAAAATGAGCCCAAAAGAATACAGCCCAGGATAAGGGCCCAAATCATAGAAATATATGCAAGAAATTAATAAATTACAGACCCATTCGACGAGGAAGTATAAGAAAATCCTGATTGAAGCTACTGAGGTCGAAATTTTGTTGATCAGGGCTGAAAAATAAGCCTAATTCGACCAAGGCAAGAAAGGCGGCTAATTCGGTCAAAACAAAGAATTCTGACCCAAAACCCTGACCGAAAATTTCCTGGTCGAAAAGGGGAAATAGCTGTTTCATTCGATCAGAATGGCAGAACGTTTTTGACCCGGTCGACCAGGAAACCAAATAAAATCCTGGTCGAATGAGCCCTGCCCGAATTTGCATCGACCTGGGCAACAAATGAGGGTTAATTCGGTCAAAAACGGAGATCCTGACCGAAAAGGACGAAAATCCTAGTCGAAAAAAAAAAAAAAAAAGGGGGAAAAAAAAAATCCTGGCCGAAATTCGACCAGGACCTCTGCTCGAATATTCCTGCTCGAATTTCCTTCGACCAGGGCTGAAAGAAGGTTAATTCGACCAGGATCCTGGCCGAATGGATTCCTGGTCGAAAACTGTATAAAAAAAAAAAAGAGAAAAAAGAAAAAAAAAGGGGGGGAGAAAAAAAAAATCCTGGAAAATTACAAAAAAAATAAGGAAATTCCTTAAATAATTTCTGAAAAATGTTAATATTTTCAGAAATAAGGAATAAATCCAGAAATTAAGGATAAATCCCAGAAAATTAGGGAAAATCCCAGAAAATTAGGGAAAAATCCAGAAAATTAAGGATAAATCCCAGAAATTTAGGGAAAAATCCAGAAATTAAGGATAAATCCCAGAAAATTAGGGAAAAATCCAGAAAATTAAGGATAAATCCCAGAAATTTAGGGAAAAATCCAAAAATTAAGGATAAATCCCAGAAATTTAGGGAAAAATCCAAGAAATTAAGGATAAATCCCAGAAAATTAGGGAAAATCCCAGAAAATTAGGGAAAAATCCCAGAAATTAGGGAAAAAAATCCAGAAATTAAGGATAAATCCCAGAATATTAGGGAAAAATCCAGAAATTAAGGATAAATCCCAGAAAATTAGGGAAAAATCCAGAAAATTAAGGATAAATCCCAGAAATTTAGGGAAAAATCCAGAAATTAAGGATAAATCCCAGAAAATTAGGGAAAAATCCCAGAAATTAGGGAAAAAATCCAGAAATTAAGGATAAATCCCAGAAAATTAGGGAAAAATCCAGAAATTAGGGAAAAATCCCAGGGAATTAGGGAAAAATCCCAGAAAATTAGGGAAAAATCCCAGAAAATTAGGATAAATCCCAGAAATTAAGGGAAAAATCCAGAAATTAAGGGAAATCCCAGAAAATTAGGGAAAAATTCCTGGAAATTAAGATAATTTCTGAATAAAAGGAAGATTCATTGTAAATGTGTAGGTCGCTCCACACTTTACGCAAAAACGAAACCCTGAAAGGGAACGAATAACTTCTGCGAAACCTAATCAATGTTTCCCAAAAGTTGGGGGGCAAATGATAGGGATAAATAAGTCCTGATTTTTTAATTAATGGGCTGATAGGCCCAATAATAAGATGTATAATATTCAGACCAGAAAGGTTAAGCCTGATGGACCAGATCAGGCCTGGTGGAATAAAAAAGGCCCAAAAGCCCTGATTATTAATTAATTTCGTAATTAATTAATAAGGGAAAAATCAGCTATTGAGAAGAGTCCCGATAAGGATATAAATCCTTATAGATTAGCCTCAAGGGGACCTAAAAGGATAAGGAATCAGCTTCCAACTTCCTAGGACTCCTAAGTCTATCCTAATTCAGAGGCTTGTCCACCAAGTCTCCTATACCAAGTCCAATTCAAGGACTCCCACATCTATATAAGGGACCTCACCCCACAAATCAGAACTACGTTTTTTGACTTGATCCTTGGCAATCAGCAAGGTACGTAGGCATCTTGTTAAGGCAGATTGAGTCACGAAACACAAGAGCAGTCAAATCGAGCCTCGAAGCTCACGTTCCTTAGTATTAAATACAGCAATTATATATATTAGTTTTTAATCCATAACAGAAAGAGATGGTTAAAGGATGTCAAATTGGATGTTTTTGATGTTAACATGTTAATTGTTCCAAAATAAGGTTGAAAGTGACTCTTATAGGATGCAAAATCACTCTAATATGGTGTAAATTGACTTACATGGTTGATAAGAGCCAAAATGTGGACCAAAATTGACTCGTATGAAAGTGGTACCAAGAGATGGTTAAAGGATGTCAAATTGGATGTTTATGATGTTAACAAGTTAATTCTACCAATATATGGTGGCAAGTTAGTCTTATAAGGTGCAAAATTACTCTAATATGGTTTAAAGTGACTTGCATGGTAGATTATAGCCAAAATGTGGACCAATATTGACTCGTATGAAAGTGGTGCCAAGAGGTGCTTAAAGGATGTCAAATTGGATGTTTATGATATTAACATGTTAATTGTACCAATAGAAGGTTGAAAGTGAGTCTTATAAGGTGCAAAATTACTCTAATATGGTTTAAAGTGACTTACATGGTTGATTAGAGCCAAAATGTGGACCAAAATTGACTCGTATGAAAGTGGTACCAAGAGATGGTTAATGGATGTCAAATTAGATGTTTATGATGTTAACAAGTTAATTCTACCAATATATGGTGGCAAGTTAGTCTTATAAGGTGCAAAATTTCTCTAATATGGTTTAAAGTGACTTGCATTGTAGATTAGAGCCAAAATGTGGACCAATATTGACTCATATGAAAGTGGTACCAAGGGATGGTTAAAGGATGTCAAATTGGATGTTTATGATGTTAACATGTTAATTATACCAATAGATGGTTGAAAGTGAGTCTTATAAGGTGCAAAATTACTCTAATATGGTTTAAAGTGACTTACATGGTTGATTAGAGCCAAAATGTGGTCCAGAATTGACTCGTATGAAAGTGGTACCAAGAGATGGTTAAAGGATGTCAAATTGGATGTTTATGATGTTAACAAGTTAATTATACCAATTTATGGTGGCAAGTTAGTCTTATAAGGTGCAAAATTACTCTAATATGGTTTAAAGTGACTTGCATTGTAGATTAGAGCCAAAATGTGCACCAATATTGACTCCTATGAAAGTGGTACCAAGAGATGGTTAAAGGATGTCAAATTGGATGTTTATGATGTTAACATGTTAATTATACCAATATATGGTTGAAAGTAAGTCTTATATGGTGAAAAATTACTCTAATATGGTTTAAAGTGACTTACATGGTTGATTAGAGCCAAAATGTGGACCAAAATTGACTCGTATAAAAGTGGTAGAAAGAGATGGTTAAAGGATGTCAAATTGGATGTTTATGATGTTAACATGTTAATTCTATCAATATATGGTGGCAAGTTAGACTTATATGGTGCAAAATTACTCTAATACGGTTTAAAGTGACTTGCATGGTATATTATAGCCAAAATGTGGACCAATATTGACTCATATGAAAGTGGTACCAAGAGATGGTTAAAGGATGTCAAATTGGATGTTTATGATGTTAACATGTTAATTCTACCAATATATGGTTGAAAGTGATTCTTATATGGTGCAAAATTACTCTAATATGGTTTAAAGTGACTGACATGGTTGATTAGAGCCAAAATGTGTACCAGAATTGACTCGTATGAAAGTGGTACAAAGAGATGGTTAAAGGATGTCAAATTGGATGTTTATGATGTTAACATGTTAATTCTACCAATATATAGTGGCAAGTTTGTCTTATAAGGTGCAAAATTACTCTAATATGGTTTAAAGTGACTTGCATGGTAGATTATAGCCAAAATGTAGACCAATATTGACTCGTATAAAAGTGGTACCAAGAGTTGGTTAAAGGATGTCAAATTGGATGTTTATGATGTTAACATGTTAATTGTTCCAAAATAAGGTTGAAAGTGACTCTTATAGGATGCAAAATCACTCTAATATGGTGTAAATTGACTTACATGGTTGATTAGAGCCAAAATGTGGACCAAAATTGACTCGTATGAAAGTGGTACCAAGAGATGGTCAAAGGATGTCAAATTGGATGTTTATGATGTTAACAAGTTAATTCTACCAATATATGGTGGCAAGTTAGTCTTATAAGGTGCAAAATTACTCTAATATGGTTTAAAGTGACTTGCATGGTAGATTATAGCCAAAATATGGACCAATATTGACTCGTATGAAAGTGGTGCCAAGAGGTGCTTAAAGGATGTCAAATTGGATGTTTATGATGTAACACCCCCAAATCCGGGGTCGGGGATCCGGGTTGTCACGAGTTCCATTTCCCTTAACAACACCCAATCTTAATAAATAATCAACTACTCTGTACTGTGACCCCACAATAAATACACACACCACAAGTTATAGTCTCAGAGATGAATATCCAAAAATAATCACAAGTCGTTTTATTGCACAATTATATGCCAATACACCTTAAACAGGTTTACATTACTTTGCCATTATTACAATTCATAAATATACATAATCTGATACATCAAAAGTTGAAAGCCTAGCCTATTGGTAGTTCCTACCTCAGCTATGGCGGCATCAGTGCTTCTAGAAAACTGCGGAACGTCTCCTAACCTCTTGTGAATCGGGAGCTTGGTCCGGTTCATCTTGTCTATATGATGTTGCGTGATGAAAGAAGAAAGCAAGGGTGAGCAGCAAGCCCACCAAAATAATATGTATAATGATTAACAATATATGAGCCTTCTCATAGTACTCATGAAAGTCTTGGTCAAAAGAAATGAACCAAGTTGATATCTTAATGCGATGAAGTTGCAAAATATTAAGTATATATATATATATACATATATACTTTTCAAAATATTGGAAGTCCTCTTCCATGCACAATATACACAAAGTCCCAGTGTATAACTGTATAAAAAAAATATCGTTGCAAGGTGATCTCATATATCTAACCTTGTCTCAACGTTTTTCTGAAAATCTTTGTCATGCATAAGATAATCATTTACTAGATATAAGTTTAAAAGATGAAGTTACAAGATACTCCAATATACTTATATCTTTTCCAAATACTACTTGAACTACCACCATTCAAGTTATAATTAGTTTCCAAAGTTCATCACACAGATGAGACTACAAGACCAGAATTGAATAGATTAAATCTTTAAAATATCATCAAAATAAAATGAAGTTACCAGATACTTCATTTGATGCAAACATCATTTTGAAAACTTGACCCTGCCAACACTCAACAATCGCCCAACTGTAGCCTTTCTATCGAAGTGCTCTGGGTAGTGTTGCAGAAATATCCAATTGGATGATGAACTCATTACGGGAGTTTGCCGCGCCAGGAAGACCACTTACGATGATCAGTCGTAGTAGTGCAACCCCACCATTTTCTACATGTAGAGGAGAACCTATCGGATTTACTTGTCAACCGAACACTGAACTCCTAAGGAATGGACCGCCTTAGCGGAACTTCCAGGCCATTTGGGCTAATATAATAAGGCTGGGCCGGCGCTACTCGGCCACTTACGCCACTCCTAGTTCAGATGAAATCCATGACTCTGAAACGTAAAGCTCGTCCCCACTTTCCCCAAGTAGAAACTTGTTGATACGGCTCCACCAAGAAGTCGTATCTATTTGGAAAGGAGAACTCACCGATATTTCCCAGGCGATGCCTGTTAATGGATTAACTTGTTCCAAGAATTTTACTTCCCGAGTGTTGGGTAAGTAATCAATTCATTTATCAAAACAGCAACCTTGTTGCGAATATAAAACACACCACAGAGCCGGATCCCTCAGGTTTTGAGCGAGTATTTAAATCCCCTTCGAAAGGAGGATCTTAAAAAAATGAGTTTTGGGATCCGCTCTAACTTTTAAAAAAATCATTTTGAAGACTCGCAAAACATTTTTAAGAATGTTTGGAGTGAAGCTGATTTAATGAAGTAAATCAGTCCCCAGAATATTTAGAAAATGTCTGAATATTATTATTTAAATAATATTCCCATAAAGAATAATCTTTATAAAATAATTGAAGTAGAAGTATTAAAACTTATACTTGAAATGAATAGCAAATAATCAAAGATATACTTATACGAAAGTAATATCTTTATTTGAATAATCGAAAATAAGTTTGATTATTTACACCTTATTCTTTAATAAAATAAAGAACAAATCCCAGCAAATAATCGGAGTCATAGATCCTCAAATGATTATTCAAAAATATTCATTAAACAATATAAACTGAGTCATAAGCCCTCGAATGAATATTCAAAATAATATTCATTTAATATAAAATAAAAGGAGTCATAAGTCCTCGAATGAATATTCGAAATAATATTCAATAATAAAATAAAGGAGTCATAAGTCCTCGGATGAATATTCAAAATAATATTCAATAATAAAATAAAGTTAAAGTTATCGAATAAACCTTATTCGATTAATAGTTTTGAAAACTATGACCATATATATATATATAAGTATAAATATATATATATATATATATATATATTTATATCCATATATACAAAATCTACTCGGGATCCTCGACTCCCGGTTTTAGAAATATTTTCACCTTTGGGTCCCTATACTAAGGGTATACGCAAATACCGCTTATCTCTAGCATAGGTATTATGCAACGAATAAGCATTTGTGTAACACCCCCAGATCCGGGGTCGGGGATCCGGGTTGTCACGGTCTTTCTTTCCACAATATCACTTCACTTAATTAATAATAAATAACCTCATGCTGTGACCCCACCCTAACACACACCACAACCCGTTATAGTCTCAGAGATGAAATTGAAATAAATACAAGTCTTTGAATCCACAATTTAAAAGTTATTACAACCCAAAATGATTACTTGATAAATTTACAGTTAATTGCCATTATCTGCCACAAGTTATAATTATACATAATTGATTCTCAAAAGTAGATGGTCTGATCTACAATAGATCTACCTCTGCAGCTATAGCAGCTACAACATCAACGGGAAGACGCGGGACGCTTCCCACGCACTTGCGCTGGGTCTGCTGGAGTCTGGCCATCTTTCCTAACTGTTGTTGTGTGATGAAGAAATAAAGCAAGGGTGAGCAGCAAGCCCACCAAAATAATATGTATAATGATTTACAATATATGAGCCTACTCATAATACTCATGAAAGTCTTGGTCAAAAGAAATGAACCAAGTTTGATATCTTAATGCGATGAAGTCGCAAAATATTCAGTATATATACATATATACTTTTCAAAATATTGGAAGTCCTCTTCCATGCATAATATACACAAAGTCCCAGTGTATAACTGTATAAAAAAGCAAGGTGATCTCATATATCTAACCTTGTCTCAACGTTTTTCTGAAAATCTTTGTCATTCATAAGACAATTATTAATTAGATATAAGTTTAAAAGATGAGGTTACCAAATACCCCAATATACTTATATCTTTCCCAAATACTACTTGAACTACCACCGTTCAAGTTATAATTAGTTTCAAAAGTTCATCCCACTGATGAGACCACAAGATAAGACTTGAATAGATTCAATCTTTGAAATATTATTGAATGAAAAAGTTATGAGATACTTTATTTAGTCCCGATATATATATATCCACATATATATATCTCTAAAACATTTCCTGGAACCTCTGTTATGTAAGGTATGAACAGAGTTGCAATATCCAATGAATTTGGAAGGAAAAGAAAACCTTTGGCATAAACCAGATATCTTGCTGATCAGGCAAAGATACCCATAAGTAACCTTTTCTACTAGTAGATGGACGAATTCCCCACTGGTCATCACCCTGGTCATAATTAGGACCTATGCTGGACTGCCACTCAGCCACTTATGCATTTGATGGACTCCCACTGAGCCACTTACACTATCATGGACGCCCACTGAGCCCATGTTGCTTATGCCGACTCAATAGATGGACTTACTTCCCGAACGTTGGGTAAGTAATCAATTCATTTACCAAAACTGCAACCTTGTTGCGAATATAAAATACACCACAGAGCCGGATTCCCCAGGTTTTGAACGAGTATTTAAATCCCCTTTAAAAGGAAGATCTTAAATATAAAAATGAGTTTAGGGATCCGCTCTAACTTTTAAAAATCATTTTGAAGACTCGAAAACACTTTAAAGAGTGTTTGGAGTAAAGCTGATTTAATGAAGTAAATCAGTCCCCAGAATATTTAGAAAATGACTGAATATTATTATTTAAATAATATTCCCATAAAGAATAATCTTTTTTTTTAAATAATTGAAGTAGAAGTTTTAAAACTTATACTTGAAACGAGTATTAAATAACCAAAGATATACTTATATGAAAGTATTATCTTTATTTGAATAATCGAAAATAAGTTTGATTATTAACACCTTATTCTTTAATAAAATAAAGAATATATTTCAGCAAGTAATCGGAGTCATAGATCCTCAAATGAATATTCAAATAATATTCATTAAATAATATAAACTGAGTCATAAGCCTTCGAATGAATATTCAAATAATATTCAATAAATAATATAAAAGAGTCATAAGCCCTCGAATGAATATTCAAATAATATTCAATAAATAATATAAAAGAGTCATAAGCCCTCGAATGAATATTCAAATAATATTCAGATAAATAAATAAAAGAGTCATAAGCCCTCGAATGAATATTCAAATAATATTCAATAAATAATATAAAAGAGTCATAAGCCCTCGAATGAATATTCAAAATAATATTCAATAATAAAATAAAGTTAAAGTTATCGAATAAACCTTATTCGATTAATAGTTTTAAAAACTATATCCATATATATATATATATAAATAAATAAATATATATATATATATAATATACTCGGGAACATCGACTCCCGGTTTAGAAATATGTTCACCTTTTATCCCCTATACTAAGGGTATACGCAACTACTTGCTTATTTCTAGCATAGGTATTATGCAACTATAAGCATTGAAATCAACAGATAGATAACCAGATTACGAAACAGACATGCATATATACCATATTAGCATGCTCCAATATATCGCAAAATTTGCTAATAACAATCATGCAATATCACAAGATAATGCATATACATATATTTACATCACAGCAACAGTATAACGGGTAGAAAACTTGCCTGAGCGACTGGGGGTTACGAATGGCTCGGGACGAGTCTGGTAACCTATAAGCAACAAGTAAGTTGGAATTAAACCAAAGTCACTTGTAAATCTATACTTTAACTAACTTAGACTCTAACGCTCGTTTTGCGCTCACTGATTCGCTTAAGTCACTCGGGTACCCTCGGCTCCACCATTTTTAATAATTTAACCTTTACGAGTTTTAAGGCGATTCCTTCGCGAGTGTCTTACCAACTTCCTAACACACTTACCATAAATGTTTCATACTTCAATTAGTCCTTTTTGGTCTTTAACCTATGTTTCAAAGTAAGGCGAGGGGAAATGTTTCGTTCGCGAAACGCCGTTACTTGAAACGGTCGTTTCTCCTAAACCGTAAATCGGAATCGAACGAACTACATATCAAAACGAAGCTCGTAACATGAGCTATCTAAACATGGCAGTGGTCATAATCTAGCAGGGGGTTCTCGGGTCCTAATGCTATGCACAAAAACAGTCCAAAGAAAATCGGACGTTACGACGGCTATGTTTACGCGATTTCCCAAATTTTAAACCATTCAATACCAACCACAAATCAACCCCAAATCAATCATACAACCAACATCCATCCTTATCACATCATAACAACCCCAACCAATTCAATTTAATCATTCATACTTATGCTTAAACTTAACTTTAATCATACTTAAGTTCCTTTAAATCAAAACCACAACAATTACCATTCCATTTCACTACCATTCCAAATCCCAAACTCTAAATCATAACAACAAGCTACAATATCAACCCACTAATCAAAATCATCTTATAATATATAGGAATCTAGGGTTTGGAGATGGTATACCTTCCTTGAAGTGGTGGGTGGAGCTAGGAAGCCTTAAGAAGCTTGGAGAAGTCTTAAGAATGCTTGGATCTTCAAGAAAACCAAGAAAAGTTCAAGTTAAAAACTTGAAAACACTATTCATTGTCTTCTTCTTTGATTAAATGAAGAAGATTGAGAAGGAATTAATGGCTTAAACTCATGATATAGTCCTAACTAAGCATGAAGATGATTAGGGAATTATCTTACCAATTTAGGAAGCTTGGATCTTGGATTTTGAATTTCTCTTGCCTTTTGAATAGTGAAAAGCCGTGAGCAATGAAGAACAAAGCCTTGGTTGCTTTTGATTTTTGATGAAAATGATTTTACTTGGCTTGGTTGATTGGTTTTTGTGCTTGCTTTAGTCAATTACCTTCTTGCCCTTGAATTTGTGTGGTTCTCATTCAACCACACCTTCTTCCTTCCCTTGTCATGCTTGTGTCATCCTCATGATGTCATCCTCCCTTCCTTGTCCTCTTTCTATTGGTTGGATGACATCCTTCCCACTAATCCCTTTGATTAACTTCCTAATCGTTTGCCTAATGACCGCTGATCTGTTATACGGTTCGCTTAACTTTCGTTCTCGTTTATCGTTTGAAGGATCATACCCTGGATCTTATTACTTAGGTTCCCTTAACCTTTCTCAATACATTATATTCCTTTTTATGATCCTCTATTATAATCCTTTAATTTAAATCCTTTTTATCCTGTTACCTTATACTCAATTCTCTCCGTATCTTGTGGATTTCCGGGAAAAACCAAAGTGTTCGGAATTGGATTCTGACGATCTTTACATACACTTATATACTTCATAGAGTACTAATAATATCCCATAAGATCAATAACAGAACCCCTACATAGCGTGGCATGAAAAGTTTTCTCGTTCAGCAAAAACACTATTCATAAGGGTTTCAAAATTTCTCAAAAATTGGGGTTATTACAGTCTCCCCTCCTTAAAAGGATTCCGTCCCGGAATCAGATAGAAAACAAATGGGGATACTTTCTTAGCATTGTGCCTTCTAACTCTCTAGTCAATTTTCCCACATTGTGGTTCTACCATCAAACTCTGACTAGTTTGATAACCCTTCTCCTAAGCACTTGTCCCTTTTCGATCTATAACCCTTTCTGGTTGCTCCATATAGGTTACGTCGGGTTGCATATCTATGCGCTCATATGCCTCTATTTATCTGGCATCTGAATTACACTTCCTTAACATTGATACATGAAACACGTTACGACCTGCTACATGTTCGGGGTTAGGGCTAGCTCATATGCTAACTTCCCAAACGTCTTAATATATCCAAGGGTCCAACGAATTGTAGACTTAGCTTTCCTTTCTTTCCGAACCTCATCAATCCTTTCCAAGGGATACCTATATTATTACTAGGTCCCCTATTTCATACTCTTTATCCTTCCGTGTCAAATCAACATACTTATCATGTCCATCTTGGGCTACTACCAGCCGTCCTCTGATTAAATCTATCATATCCTTGGTCCTTTGGACTACTGCGGGTCCGAGCATCTTACGCTCTATAACTTCATCCTAACATAAGGGAGATCGACATTATCTTCCCTCAAGAATCTCATAAGGCGACATCTCGATAATGACATATGATCTATTGTCGTAAGATAACTCAATCCGAATTAAGTGATCATTCCAAATTCTTTCAAGTCTATTGCACAGACTCTCACTATAGCTTTTAGCATTAGAACTTTTGCTTCTCAATACCCATTCTTTTCCAGTTCGTAATCGCTATCACCTTTCGTTCCTAATATTATACTGGTTATACTTTTGCTCGTTAGCGTTCTATAACCTTTTAATAACCACGTCAACCTTAGTATCACGAATGTGTTCCCATTCCGCATACTACCACCACTTTATTACTCCTTTTTCAGTTGTTTCTATTTTCCAAAATTTGATCAATCAAATAAAAGTAAAGGAATTTGTTGAGAGATCACTATGATCATGAACACTTGTTATATCGCATAGTTAGTACAGAAGGTGGCCAGCCTTTAGTACTTGACAAGCAATTAAACAATAGATGGTATCCTACTAGGCTTCTATCACACAGATAGATAGTCATTCGGCAATACCTCCCCTTCTGGAAGGGTTGTTCTTCTCAGCTTACATGAAATGAAAAGAAGAGAAAAGAACGAACTGAAGAGAATTGTATATATGAAAAAAAAAAAATATACTGCCACAAAATATCTGGCTTGGAACCTACCTCTGAACTATAGAGGTTTATCATAGAAGAACAAAACATATTTGTATTTATATCAACATCAAGTATTATAGCATCGCATTTCACGTGCCTAAATATTTTCGCTATCCCGTCCATTATTCTATGGACCCATGCTCTTCCTCGAGCTTATACACAATTACCTTTGAAACTCCTTCGACATCGAAAATCGAATCTGGGATCTCATTCTAGACATCATCGTTACTTGAATTCTATGCTTGCACCGCAACCTTCCTTGTATAATAATACGACTCTCTATTGATAAGAAAGAATAATTATTCACTAGGTAGATACTCTACTTAATTAGTCTATCAATGATAACTTATACACTACCACTACCCGATTAGTGGTACTCAATCTCAACACCCATTCCAATACAACTCTCACGGTTGTAATCAGCTCATTACTCGCAGAATCATTGCTGCCTTACTAAGGTCCACCACTGACCTACTGTAGTCATTCATTTTCCATGAAGTCTTAATAACTAACCATACGGAGTCCATACATCTCGTATCTAATTCTCCTAAGGAGTTAACATAACCACCAATCACAATTCATGAAGAACACTCCAAACTCTGACGTACTTTCATGACATGAAGCAGATAAAATTTGCAGAAGAGTTTCGCTCAAAGCAACGATAGCAGGTTAATACCATTCTTAATCATATACCTTCAATAGAAGACTTAACTCAAAGGTTTGTTTAGTCCTTTTTGAACTATGGTCCTGGCTTATCTCAAGAAAGTATCTTCTGAGATAGATAGCCCGCTCATGGCGATTACACGAATTAAACCTTTACTAACTACTATTACGGTTGGGTATTGCACAGTCATCAGAAGGAATGTCAATCTTCCAAACCATAATACAACCTTCACAGTTTTAACCATCATCACTGTATTCCTTTGGCACAAGTGCCTATAATTATCCTCTTACCTTTAAAGTGTCGGCCACCTCTTTGGCCTTTCCTGATAGTACAATTTCCTTACAGTCAATGTCATTTTAACCACCTCCAAATAATTTTCTACCTTATTTCAATCACAGCTTATGTGAAAATACTTTTTTTTTTTAATATCTGATGAGTAAAAAAAAATTTCCATTTTTCCATAAGTTATCCCCTCAGTCTTTAGAGGTTAATCACTGTCGCGACTGACTCTCGATCGTACTTAGAACATCTTTTGTCTTAGGTCCTAATTGCCCTGAATAATTTCGACCTTTACTGGTTCGATCCATACTTTCTCGTGGTTTAACACGTGCCCCACTTGGCATCATTATAATTATGTCATATTTCCTTTATCAACATTTTTATTCTTGAGAATTTCGAATATTTCCTTTCTCCTTGTAAAACCTCTAAGGTTATCCTTCAATCGTTCCTCCTATATTCCCTATATACAGGGCATATCAAAATACCATTTACTGATACTAGAACCATTGTCTATATACTTCTGAAAAATTTCTCCACTGATCCTTAAAGGTTATTATTACCTTAATGCTTTCCAATTCATACTGTCAAAACTCATACTATCCCTATCAAGGGTGAAATGCCAACCTTTATGTATTCCCCTAGGATTCGTTTTAAGTTACCGATGTTCTATCCTTAATTACACCTTTAAAAAGGTACAAGCATCCTTCCATGGATAAATAAAGTCATATATCCCTGATATGGGTATCTTATTCAATCATTCCCACCTCGATAGTAAATGCCTAATTTCACAATAACATCTGTATTCAAAATGGGGTCAATCAATATGGCCTCCAAAAGATAACAACGGTTATCCGCTTGTCTTGCCTAATTTGGTAACGATAACAAGGATGTTCTGGAAGATATTGGTCATGTTCAACGTGAACTTCTTCTTAATAATTCCTCATTTACTTTTGTTGTTTATCTCAACAGTCACCTCAATGCTGGGATATCTTTCATACCTGGCGTTTCCCTTTCTGGGTAACAAGCCACCGGTCTTACACTTCACATTCTTGAAGGTCACTTCCTTCATTCATTTTTTCCTAATTTCTTACTCCCTTGTCTCCTCAGTCTATCCGCATTTTATTTTTCATCCTTCGAACTATCTCAAGGTTTCCTCGGATCCTCCCAACTTACAGGAAATAAAATATATGTATCTCTTATGCGTTCCACCATCAATTTAACTCATGGTGAATCACCCTCATCCTGACGATTACATACTTTTCTATTTCTATTGCTACGAGTCTTTAGGGTTTCCTCATACCCAACTCCCTTATCATTCCTCAAACTCTATTGCCGTTATATTCCTTTCCACTTCAATTTCTTTTAATTTTCCTTTCTCTTATCATTATTTCATGAACCAACACAACATAAGCATTGATTTCAAACATCCCGTCATTCTGGATTCGTGTCCTCAGAACGAATCTTGACAACTTTTACAACTTAGATTCATAATTTTTCATACTCGTCTGCCTTTGTTCTGGCTCTAAAGCTTTTACTCTATCTCTATAACCTTGGGAAGTACTTTCCTGAAAACAATTGACTGAACTTAAATCAGTTTATTATAATCTCTTGCTCCGTGCCTTCCTTGGCCTTTCACCGGCGGGTGGTCTCTCTCTTAGGAGGGTAAGTGACAAAAACAGTCTTTTGTGGTTCATCAATCATTTTGAATCTCAAATGATTCCTATATTTCCTTTAGCTAGGCTCTTGCCTCGGCTGGGTCAGCTTGTTCCTTGGAACTCTGAGAGCTTAGCGACTTAAAGGTCATGAAAGAATTTCCTACCGCATTGCTTCCTCAAGGTGGTGGTTGGGGATAATAGTCTAAGTTCTTTTTAGACAGGTCCATGAATTACCGTATAGGAGTACCGTCTCGGGTCTCCTTTCCTTACTCGACTTTCTGTTTCCTTAGTATGAAATGTTTCATCCTTCTCCCATACTTGGGGTTATCTTATACGTTAAAATCCTCATTTTCCACTTCATTATGTTATGGGTTCCTTCTATCTTGATGGCGTCCTCCCTGACTATCACATTCAGGGTTTGCCCTTAATCTTATTCCTTGAACTATGACTTTCATCTAAGATCTCATCTTTAAGCTCTTGAACATTTGGAATCCAAATTCTATAGGAATACCTCATTATTCCCTTATCATCTTTCTCGGTATTAACCTCTTATCTATTTGTTGGCTCTCTGCCTTCATTCATCACTCTTTCTGGCACAATATGTTCTTTTCTGATAATTCAGACTGTATTGCAATCTCAAACAGTTTTTCGGTACCGGCTCCGGTTACCTTCACTTCTATTTCCAAAATCTCTTATAAACTCTCCCAAAGACCTTATCATCTTGAGCCTCTCCTTTTTACTAAGGGCATCAGCCACCACATTGGCTTTCCCCGAATGACAAAGAATCTCCCAATCATAATTCTTGATTAGCTCTAACCGCCTCCTCTGGCGTATGTTGAGCTCTTTCTACGTAAAAATGTACTAGAGCTCCTATGGTTTATGTAAATCTCGCACTTCTATTCATACCAGTAGTGCCTCCAATATTTAGGGCAAAACTATTGCCACGAGCCCAAGCTCATGGGCGGGGATATCGAATTTCATATTACCTTAATTGTCTTGACGTAGACGCGATTATCTTCCTGTGCTAAGAAGCACCCTAATTCCTTATGCGAAGCGTCACTTACAAATCACAAAATCTCCTTTTCCATCCGGCAACGCCAGCATAGGGGTCGTCACCAACCTTTGCTTCAGTTTTTAAAAGCTGTTCTCGCATTTCTCTGTCCATTCGAACTTCTCAGTCTTATGAGTAAGCCACGTTAAAGGGGCTACTATCTTTACAAACTTGAACGAACCTCCGGTAGTGACCGGCCAATCCTACCTCTGGTAGTCGACCTAACCATGGTCATCAATTCATCAGTGGTCCTTTATCCAATCTTTTCAGGATCCTCCATGGGATCCTCCTCAACAACTATCCCTTCTAGGACAACATCCTCAACCGCTACATCCTCAATATCAACATCATCCGGTCCTGCATTAGGACACTCTATCGGATCCACAATCCGATCTCCAATTAGTAATAAAACATCATCGCGCTGTTGCTCCTCAACCTCAGGGTTCGGAGTCCCGCTACCATCTATGATAACGAACTACGCTTCTATTACGATATTTATAAGGGTTCCCATAAGGGTTTTAACTGTCGGTACTACGTTAGGTAGCCCGACTATGAACTTTGCAAGAGTTCTTATTATCTTAGTGAACTTATTATCTTAACGTCCCATCATCTCTGAGGTTTATAACGCTTAGCTCTGATACCATTTCTGTAACACCCCCAGATCCGGGGTCGGGGATCCGGGTTGTCACGGTCTTTCTTTCCACAATATCACTTCACTTAATTAATAATAAATAACCTCATGCTGTGACCCCACCCTAACACACACCACAACCCGTTATAGTCTCAGAGATGAAATTGAAATAAATACAAGTCTTTGAATCCACAATTTAAAAGTTATTACAACCCAAAATGATTACTTGATAAATTTACAGTTAATTGCCATTATCTGCCACAAGTTATAATTATACATAATTGATTCTCAAAAGTAGATGGTCTGATCTACAATAGATCTACCTCTGCAGCTATAGCAGCTACAACATCAACGGGAAGACGCGGGACGCTTCCCACGCACTTGCGCTGGGTCTGCTGGAGTCTGGCCATCTTTCCTAACTGTTGTTGTGTGATGAAGAAATAAAGCAAGGGTGAGCAGCAAGCCCACCAAAATAATATGTATAATGATTTACAATATATGAGCCTACTCATAATACTCATGAAAGTCTTGGTCAAAAGAAATGAACCAAGTTTGATATCTTAATGCGATGAAGTCGCAAAATATTCAGTATATATACATATATACTTTTCAAAATATTGGAAGTCCTCTTCCATGCATAATATACACAAAGTCCCAGTGTATAACTGTATAAAAAAAATATCGTTGCAAGGTGATCTCATATATCTAACCTTGTCTCAACGTTTTTCTGAAAATCTTTGTCATTCATAAGACAATTATTAATTAGATATAAGTTTAAAAGATGAGGTTACCAAATACCCCAATATACTTATATCTTTCCCAAATACTACTTGAACTACCACCGTTCAAGTTATAATTAGTTTCAAAAGTTCATCCCACTGATGAGACCACAAGATAAGACTTGAATAGATTCAATCTTTGAAATATTATTGAATGAAAAAGTTATGAGATACTTTATTTAGTCCACATATATATATCTCTAAAACATTTCCTGGAACCTCTGTTATGTAAGGTATGAACAGAGTTGCAATATCCAATGAATTTGGAAGGAAAAGAAAACCTTTGGCATAAACCAGATATCTTGCTGATCAGGCAAAGATACCCATAAGTAACCTTTTATACTAGTAGATGGACGAATTCCCCACTGGTCATCACCCTGGTCATAATTAGGACCTATGCTGGACTGCCACTCAGCCACTTATGCATTTGATGGACTCCCACTGAGCCACTTACACTATCATGGACGCCCACTGAGCCCATGTTGCTTATGCCGACTCAATAGATGGACTTACTTCCCGAACGTTGGGTAAGTAATCAATTCATTTACCAAAACTGCAACCTTGTTGCGAATATAAAATACACCACAGAGCCGGATTCCCCAGGTTTTGAACGAGTATATAAATCCCCTTTAAAAGGAAGATCTTAAATATAAAAATGAGTTTAGGGATCCGCTCTAACTTTTAAAAATCATTTTGAAGACTCGAAAACACTTTAAAGAGTGTTTGGAGTAAAGCTGATTTAATGAAGTAAATCAGTCCCCAGAATATTTAGAAAATGACTGAATATTATTATTTAAATAATATTCCCATAAAGAATAATCTTTTTTTTAAAATAATTGAAGTAGAAGTTTTAAAACTTATACTTGAAACGAGTATTAAATAACCAAAGATATACTTATATGAAAGTATTATCTTTATTTGAATAATCGAAAATAAGTTTGATTATTAACACCTTATTCTTTAATAAAATAAAGAATATATTTCAGCAAGTAATCGGAGTCATAGATCCTCAAATGAATATTCAAATAATATTCATTAAATAATATAACTGAGTCATAAGCCTTCGAATGAATATTCAAATAATATTCAATAAATAATATAAAAGAGTCATAAGCCCTCGAATGAATATTCAAATAATATTCAATAAATAATATAAAAGAGTCATAAGCCCTCGAATGAATATTCAAATAATATTCAGATAAATAAATAAAAGAGTCATAAGCCCTCGAATGAATATTCAAATAATATTCAATAAATAATATAAAGAGTCATAAGCCCTCGAATGAATATTCAAAATAATATTCAATAATAAAATAAAGTTAAAGTTATCGAATAAACCTTATTCGATTAATAGTTTTAAAAACTATATCCATATATATATATATATATATATATATAAATATATATATATATATATATAATATACTCGGGAACATCGACTCCCGGTTTAGAAATATGTTCACCTTTTATCCCCTATACTAAGGGTATACGCAACTACTTGCTTATTTCTAGCATAGGTATTATGCAACTATAAGCATTGAAATCAACAGATAGATAACCAGATTACGAAACAGACATGCATATATACCATATTAGCATGCTCCAATATATCGCAAAATTTGCTAATAACAATCATGCAATATCACAAGATAATGCATATACATATATTTACATCACAGCAACAGTATAACGGGTAGAAAACTTGCCTGAGCGACTGGGGGTTACGAATGGCTCGGGACGAGTCTGGTAACCTATAAGCAACAAGTAAGTTGGAATTAAACCAAAGTCACTTGTAAATCTATACTTTAACTAACTTAGACTCTAACGCTCGTTTTGCGCTCACTGATTCGCTTAAGTCACTCGGGTACCCTCGGCTCCACCATTTTTAATAATTTAACCTTTACGAGTTTTAAGGCGATTCCTTCGCGAGTGTCTTACCAACTGCCTAACACACTTACCATAAATGTTTCATACTTCAATTAGTCCTTTTTGGTCTTTAACCTATGTTTCAAAGTAAGGCGAGGGGAAATGTTTCGTTCGCGAAACGCCGTTACTTGAAACGGTCGTTTCTCCTAAACCGTAAATCGGAATCGAATGAACTACATATCAAAACGAAGCTCGTAACATGAGCTATCTAAACATGGCAGTGGTCATAATCTAGCAGGGGGTTCTCGGGTCCTAATGCTATGCACAAAAACAGTCCAAAGAAAATCGGACGTTACGACGGCTATGTTTACGCGATTTCCCAAATTTTAAACCATTCAATACCAACCACAAATCAACCCCAAATCAATCATACAACCAACATCCATCCTTATCACATCATAACAACCCCAACCAATTCAATTTAATCATTCATACTTATGCTTAAACTTAACTTTAATCATACTTAAGTTCCTTTAAATCAAAACCACAACAATTACCATTCCATTTCACTACCATTCCAAATCCCAAACTCTAAATCATAACAACAAGCTACAATATCAACCCACTAATCAAAATCATCTTATAATATATAGGAATCTAGGGTTTGGAGATGGTATACCTTCCTTGAAGTGGTGGGTGGAGCTAGGAAGCCTTAAGAAGCTTGGAGAAGTCTTAAGAATGCTTGGATCTTCAAGAAAACCAAGAAAAGTTCAAGTTAAAAACTTGAAAACACTATTCATTATCTTCTTCTTTGATTAAATGAAGAATATTGAGAAGGAATTAATGGCTTAAACTCATGATATAGTCCTAACTAAGCATGAAGATGATTAGGGAATTATCTTACCAATTTAGGAAGCTTGGATCTTGGATTTTGAATTTCTCTTGCCTTTTGAATAGTGAAAAGCCGTGAGCAATGAAGAACAAAGCCTTGGTTGCTTTTGATTTTTGATGAAAATGATTTTACTTGGCTTGGTTGATTGGTTTTTGTGCTTGCTTTAGTAAATTACCTTCTTGCCCTTGAATTTGTGTGGTTCTCATTCAACCACACCTTCTTCCTTCCCTTGTCATGCTTGTGTCATCCTCATGATGTCATCCTCCCTTCCTTGTCCTCTTTCTATTGGTTGGATGACATCCTTCCCACTAATCCCTTTGATTAACTTCCTAATCGTTTGCCTAATGACCGCTGATCTGTTATACGGTTCGCTTAACTTTCGTTCTCGTTTATCGTTTGAAGGATCATACCCTGGATCTTATTACTTAGGTTCCCTTAACCTTTCTCAATACATTATATTCCTTTTTATGATCCTCTATTATAATCCTTTAATTTAAATCCTTTTTATCCTGTTACCTTATACTCAATTCTCTCCGTATCTTGTGGATTTCCGGGAAAAACCAAAGTGTTCGGAATTGGATTCTGACGATCTTTACATACAATTATATACTTCATAGAGTACTAATAATATCCCATAAGATCAATAACAGAACCCCTACATAGCGTGGCATGAAAAGTTTCTCGTTCAGCAAAAACACTATTCATAAGGGTTTCAAAATTTCTCAAAAATTGGGGTTATTACAATTTGAACCAACAGATAGATAACCAGATTACGAAACAGACATGCATATATACCATATTAGCATGCTCCAATATATCGCAAAATTTGCTAATAACAATCATGCAATATCACAAGATAATGCATATACATATATTTACATCACAGCAACAGTATAACGGGTAGAAAACTTGCCTGAGCGACTGGGGGTTACGAATGGCTCGGGACGAGTCTGGTAACCTATAAACAACAAGTAAGTTGGAATTAAACCAAAGTCACTTGTAAATCTATACTCTAACCAACTCAGACTCTAACGCTCGTTTTGCGCTTACTGATTCTCTTAAGTCACTCGAGTACCCTCGGCTCCACCATTTTTAATAATTTTAACCTTTATGAGTTTTAAGGCGATTCCTTCGCGAGTGTCTTACCAACTGCCTAACACACTTACCATAAATGTTTCATGCATTAATTAACCCTTTTTGGTCTTTAACCTATGTTTCAAAGTAAGGCGAGGGAAAAAGTTTCGTTCGCGAAATGCCGTTACTTGAAACGGTTGTTTCTCCTAAACCGTGCATCGGAATCGAACGAACTACATATCAAAACGAAGCTCGTAACATGAGATATCTAAACATGGCAGTGGTCATAATCTAGCAGGGGGTTCTCGGGTCCTAATGTTATGCACAAAAACAGTCCAAAGAAAATCGGACATTACGACGGCTATATTTACGCGATTTCCCAATTTTATACCATTCAATTCCATCACCAAACAACCCCAATCCATTCATACCATCAAAGTCCATCCATATCCCATCCTAACAGCCCCAAAACCCAATATTATCAACTTTATACTACCCTCAAACATGAACTAAAAGCTATACTTAAGTTCATTAACCAATAATCAAGATTTACAACTTCAAACTCATTACAAATCCAACCACACTCTAAGTATACAAGGATCATGCCCCTCATGAACTATAACAATCAAAACCATTCCTAATACTCAAAAGTAAAGCTAGGGTTTGAAGTTTTATACCTTCTTGAAGCTTTTAATCAATGAAAGATCCTTGGAATGCCCATGGAAGCCTTGATCTATGCTTAAGCTACCTTGTCTTTACAAATAAAATCAAGAATCAAACTTTTTGTTCTTGAAAGTTACTATTCACCCTAAACTTTTAGGAATTGATTAACTAGGTAAATCTTGGATTCTTGGATCCAAACTTATAGCATAACTAAGTTACGAATTATGGAAGCTAAAGAAACAAACCTTATAATTTTTGAAGGTGTGTAGCTATGGTTTTGAAATTCTCATCCTTGCTTTTTCCAAGAAAAGCCGAGAGCAAAGGCTTGAAGAAGATGAAATGATTTTTGTGTTTTGCTTTTGGTTGGTTGCTTTTGATTTGTTTTAGGTTAATTACCTAATTAACCTTGATTTTGTGTGGTTATAATTCAACCACACTTCCTTTCCTCCTATGTCATGCTTGCATCACTTTGTGATGTCATCACCCTTCCTTTGTCCTCTTTCTATTGGTTGGATGACATCATCCTCTCTAATCCCTTTGATTAACTTCCTAATTGTTTGCCTAATGACCGCTGATCTGTTATACGGTTCGCTTAACTTTCATTTTCGTTTATCGTTTGAAGGATCATACCCGGGATCTTATTACTTAGGTTCCCTTAACCTTTCTCAATATATTATATTCCTTTTATGATCCTCTCCTATAATCCTTTAATTTAAATCCTTTTTATCCTGTTACCTTTTTCTCAAATCTTTCCGTATCTAGTGTATTTCCGGGAAAAATCAAAGTGTTCGGATTTGGATTCTGACGATCTTTACATACACTTATATCCCATATAAAGTACTAATAAAATCTCAGAATATCCATATCAGAACCCCTACATAGTGTGACATGAAAAGTTTTCTCATTCAGCAAAAACACTATTCATAAGGGTTTCAAAAATTTCCCAAAAATTGGGGTTATTACAGTCTCCCCTCCTTAAAAGGATTCCGTCCCGGAATCAGATAGAAAATGAATAGGGATACTCTCTTAGCATTGCACTTTCTAACTCTCGAGTAAATTTTCCCACATTGTGGTTCTACCATCAAACTCTTACTAGTTTGATAACCCTTCTCCTAAGCACTCGTTCCTTTTTACTCTATACCCTTCCTGGTTGCTCCATATAGGTTACGTCTGGTTGCATGTCTATGCGCTCATATGCCCCTATTTGTCTGGCATCCGAATTACACTTCCTTAACATTGATACGTGGAACACGTTATGAACTTGCTACAGGTTCGGGGGTAGGGCTAGCTCATATGCTAACTTCCCAAACGTCTTAATATATCCAAGGGTCCAACAAATTGTAGACTTAGCTTTCCTTTCTTTCCGAACCTCATCAATCATTTCCAAGGGATACCTATAACATTACTAGGTCCCCTATTTCATACTCTTTATCATTTCGTGTCAAATCAACATACTTATCATGTCCATCTTGGGCTACTACCAGCCGTCCTCTGATTAGATCTATCATATCCTTGGTCCTTTGGACTACTGCGGGTCCGAGCATCTTGCGCTCTACAACTTCATCCTAACATAAGGGAGATCGACATTGTCTTCCCTCAAGGATCTCATAAGGTGATATCTCGATAATGACATATGATCTATTATCGTAAGATAACTCAATCCGAATTAAGTGATCATTCCAAATTCTTTCAAGTCTATTGCACAGACTCTCATTATTGCTTTTAACATTAGAGCTTCTACTTCTCAATACCCATTCTTTTCCAGTTCGTAATCGCTACTACCTTCCGTTCCTAATATTATACTGGTTATACTTTTGCTCGTTAGCGTTCTATAACCTTTTAATAACCACGTCAACCTTAGTATCATGAATGTGTTCCCATTTCGCATACTACCACCACTTTATTACTCCTTTTTCAGTTGTTTCTATTTTCCAAAATTTGATCAATCAAATAGAAGTAAAGGAATTTGTTGAGAGATCACTAAGATCATGAACACTTGTTATATCGCATAGTTAGTACAGAAGGTGGCCAGCCTTTAGTACTTGACAAGCAATTAAACAATAGTTGGTATCCTACTAGGCTTCTATCACACAGATAGATAGTCATTCAGCAATACCTCCCCTTTCTGGAAGGGTTGTTCTTCTCAGCTTATATAAAATGAAAAGAAGAGAAAAGAATGAATTTAAGAGAATTGTATATTCATAAAAAAAATTTTATTGCCATAAAATATCTGGCTTGGAATCTACCTCTGAACTATAGAGGTTTATCATAGAAGAACAAAACATATATGTATTTATATCAACATCAAGTATTATAGCATCGCATTTCACGTGCCTAAATATTTTCGCTATCCCGTCCATCATTCTATGGACCCATGCTCTTCCTCGAGCTTATACACAATTACCTTTGAAACTCCCTCGACATCGAAAATCGAATCTGGGATCTCATTCTAGACATCATCGTTACTTGAATTCTATGCTTGCACCGCAACCTTCCTCGTATAATAATACGACTCTCTATTGATAAGAAAGAATAATAATTCACTAGGTAGATACTCTACTTAATTAGTCTATCAATGATAACTTATACACTACCACGACCCGATTAGTGGTACTCAATCTCAACACCCATTCAATACAACTCTCACGGTTGTAATCAGCTCATTACTCGCAGAATCATTGCTACCTTACTATGGTCCACCACTGACCTACTGTAGTCATTCATTTTCCATGAAGTCTTAATAGCTAACCATACGGAGTCCATACATCTCGTATCAAATCCTTCTAAGGAGGTAACATAATCACCATTCCTGATTCATGAAGAACACTCCTGATCCTGACATATATACATGACATGAAGCAGATAAAAGTGCAGAAGAGTTTCAATCAAAGCAACGATAGCAGGTTAATACCATTCTTAATCATACGCCCTAAATAGAAGAATTAACTCAAGGGTTCATCTAGTCCTTTTTGAAACATGGTTCTGGCTTATCTCAAGATAGGACCTTCTAAGATAGATAGCCCGTTCATGGCGATTACACAAATTAAACCTTTACCAACTACTATTACGGTTGGGTATTGCACGGTCATCAGAAGGAATGTCAATATTCCTAACCATAATTCAACCTTCACATTTTTAACCATCATCACTATATTCTTTGGCACACGCGCCTATAATTATCCTCTTACCTTTAAAGTGTTGGCCACCTCTTTGGCCTTCCCTGATAGTAATAGTTCCTTATAATCAATGTCTTTTAACCACCTTCAACTAAGTTTTCTACCTCATTTCAATCAAAGCTTATGTGAAGATGTTTTCCTTAACATCTGATAAGTAAAAAAAAAATCACCATTTTTCCATAAGTTGTTGCCTCAGTCTTTAGAGGTTAATCACTGTCATGACTGACTCTCAATCATAATTAGAACATCTTTTATCTTAAATCCTAATTGCCCTGAATAATTTCGACCATTACTGGTTCGATCCATACTTTCTCGTGGTTTAACACGTGCCCCACTTGGCAACAGTATAATTACGTCATATTTCCTTTATCAACATTTCTATTCTTGAGAAATTTCGAATATTTCCTTTCTCCTTGTAAAACCTCTAAGGTTATCCTTCAATCGTTCCTCCTGTATTCCCTATATACAGGGCATATCAAATACCATTTACTGATACTAGAACCATTGTCTATTTACTTCTGAAAAATTTCTCCACTGATCCTTAAAGGTTATTATTACCTTAACCCTTTCCAATTCATACTGTCAAAACTCATACTATCCTTATTAAGGGTGAAACGCCAACCTTTATGCATTCCCCTAGGATTCGTTTTAAGTTATCGATGTTCTATCCTTAATTCCACCTTTAAAAAAGGTACAAGCATCCTTCCATGGATAAATAAAGTCATATATCCCTGATAAGGGTATCTTATTCAATCATTTCCACCTCGATAGTCTATACCGAATTTCACAATAGCATCCTTATTCAAGTTAAGGTCAATCCACATGGCCTCCAAAAGATAACAATGGTCATCCACTTTCTTTCTTGATTTGGTAATGATAACATGGATGTTCTGGAAGATATTGGTCATGTTCAACGTGAACTTCTTCTTAATAATTCCTTATTTACTTTTGTTGTTTATCTCAACAGTCATCTCAATGTTGGGATATCTTTCATATCTGGCGTCTCCCTTTCTGGGTATCATGCCACCGGTCTTATACTTTACCTTCTTGAAGGTCACTTCCTTCACCCAATTTTCTTAATTTATTACTTTCTTGTCTCCTCAGTCTATCCGCGTCTCATTATTTATCCTTCGAATTATCTCAAGGTTTCCTCGAATCTTCCCAACTTACAGGGGATAAAATATATGTATCTCTTATACCTTCAACCATCATTTTAACTCATGGTGAATCACTCTCATCCGGATGATTACCTACTTTTCTATTTCTATTTCTACGAGTCTTTAGGGTTTCCTCATACCCAACTCCCTTATCATTCCTCAAACTCTCTTGCCTTTATATTCCTTTCTCTTATCGTTATTTCATGAACCAACACAACATAAGCATTGATTTCAAACATCCCGTCATTCTGGATTCGTGTCTTCAGAACGAATCTTGATAACTTTTACAACTTAGATTCATAATTCATCATACTCGTCTGCCTTTGTACTGGCTCTTAAGCTTTTACACTATCTCCATAACCTTGAGAAGTACTTTCCCGAAAACAATTGACTGGACTTAAATCAGTTTATTCTAACCTCTGGCTCCGTGCCTTCCTTGGCCTTTCACCAGCAGGTGGTCTCTCTCTTAGGAGGTTGAGTGATAAAAACAGTCTTTGTGATTCGTCAATCATTTAGAATCTCAAATGATTCCTATATTTCCTTTAGACAGGCTCTTGCCTCGACTAGGTCAACCTGTTCCTTGGAACTCTGAGAACTTAATGATTTAAAGGTCATGAAAGAATTTCCTGCCGCATTGTCCCCTCAGGGTGGTGGTTGGGGATAATAGTCTAAGTTCTCTTTAGACAGGTCCATGAATTGCCGTATAGGAGTACCGTCTCGGGTCTCCTTTCCCTTACTCGACTTTCTGTTTCCTTAGTATGGAATGTTTCATCCTTCTCCCATACTTGGGGTTATCTTGTACGTTAAAATCCTCATTTTCCACTTCATTATGTTATGGGTTTCCTTCTATCTTGATGGCGTCCTCACCTGACTATCACATTCAGGGTTTGCTCTAACTCTTATTCCTCAAACTAGCTTTCATCTAAGATTTCATCTTTAAGCTCTTAAACATTTGGAACCCAAATTCTATAGGAATACCTCATTATTCCCTTATCATCTCTCTCGGTATTAATCTCATATATATTTGTTGGCTCTCTGCCTTCATTCATCACTTTTTCTGGCCCAATATGTTCCTTTCCAATAATTCGGGCTGTTTTTGCAATCTCAAACAACTTTTCGGTACCGGCTCCGGTTACCTTCATATCTATTTCCATTTTTTTCAAAATCTCTTATCAACCCCAAAGACATTATCATCTTGAGTCTCTCCTTTTTACTAAGGGCATCAGCCACTACATTGGCTTTCCCCGAATGATAAAGAATCTCCCAATCATAATTCTTGATTAGCTCTAACCGCCTCTCTGGCGTATGTTGAGCTCTTTCTACGTAAAAGTACTAGAGCTCCTATGGTTTGTGTAAATCTTGCACTTCTCTCCATACAAGTAGTGCCTCCAATCTTTAGGGAAAACTATTGCCACGAGCCCAAGCTCATGGGTGGGGATATCGAATTTTATATTCCCTTAATTATC